>NW_007538686.1:0-202 GCF_000475195.1 Diaphorina citri
CAAACCTGATGAACTCAGGAATTATCGTCCTGTTGGAAATCTCCCGATTATTGAAAAAGTGCTTGAAAAACATCTGAATAATTTGACAAAGAAGTATCTAGAAGAAAATTCAATTTTACCTGAATTTCAGCACGGCTTCCAGAGTGGGAAAAGCACTATAACGTTATTACAAGATTTTGCAGATCAAATAAATACGGCCCTG
>NW_007538687.1:0-202 GCF_000475195.1 Diaphorina citri
TCATACCTATCACAATACCAGTCATCTATTCAATTGCTTTGCAAATCCCACCACCAACCTAACAACGGTGGAAGAGCCTTGTTCAAAGTGGCTGAGTTAAAAGTATATATAAGTATAAGTAGTGAGATCGCAACGTGGTAACTGCTCTACCGACTCACAGCGCCCCACCTGGTACGTAAGTCGTCTGCAAACGGGCTCGAGT
>NW_007538688.1:0-202 GCF_000475195.1 Diaphorina citri
GTCTGAATATTAACACGCTGGCTCTCAAACGACACTTCAACTTCTTACTAGACGAGTTAGCCAAACTAAAGGTAAGTGACGAGTTAGCCAAACTAAAGGTAAGTGTAGTCTTTGCCGAGGTGAACGTGTAGTGGTCAAGACGCTCGCCTGGTAATCAGGAGGGCGTGGGTTGGGGCCCAGCTGAGGTATGGCGTTTTATCAA
>NW_007538689.1:0-202 GCF_000475195.1 Diaphorina citri
AAAATGGCGGCTAAAAAAGAGGTTTTCTTACAATATCTCGTTTCCGGTATTTTTTTTTTATAAACAATGAATTAGAAATTTGTTTGTATTTTTATTTCTTACATTTTATACATTTACACTTTTCTTGAGTAACGCTGCTTGGAAGTGGTTGTGTTTTATTTTCAGTCGTGAATAATTTGTGAGTTTTTTAGTAATTAAAGTG
>NW_007538690.1:0-202 GCF_000475195.1 Diaphorina citri
AATATTGTCCTAAAATTCAGAACTCTCGAAAGCTTTTCACAAACGGAAAGAAAAAGATAGATAGAGAGAGAGAGAGAGGGAGAGAGAAAGAAAGAGAGAGAGAGAGAGGGAAAGAGAAAGAGAGAGAGAGAGAGAGAGAGGAAGGGAGAGGAGAGAGAGAGGAGTATGAGTATAATAGAAGCTTCAATTTGTTTTTGATGAT
>NW_007538691.1:0-202 GCF_000475195.1 Diaphorina citri
CTTCTCCTTCGTACTTCTTTATCTTCCTGAACTCTTTTACAAGTCTGCTGTGTCCATTACAAGTCTGCTATGTCGATTACAAGTCTACAAGTCTCGGACTTCACCAGAGAGATAATTTATGGGGTCTGCCCAAGCTCATAACATTCAAAACAACCTTAGCAAACCCGAGTAACAACCTCTCTCCCGCGGTAACAGGTATTGC
>NW_007538692.1:0-202 GCF_000475195.1 Diaphorina citri
CAGCAGGAAAGTTGAGTTTACAAAAATGACTGTTTACCACATGTCTAAAAATTATTATCGAAATTCTCTTGTCCGCCTTATTTTCACACTGTTGGATTTGACCGATAGACTTGCCTAGCAACCTAGAAGATTTATAGACGAACAAGTCTAAATGATTAATTCGTCTTCTTGGAGATCCACTGAACATTGCATGTCATGTACA
>NW_007538693.1:0-202 GCF_000475195.1 Diaphorina citri
TGTCTATCTCATCGAATCTACAGGGACGACTTGTGTATAACATTGCTTACTGTCTCAACCTAGATGCTACTCTGAGTCGTAGTGTAGAGAAGAAGAGAGGCGCACTCAGATGTATGAAAGAGTGTTTGAGAATGATGCCGCGATCCTACACTGCATGGAACTTACTGGGAATCATTGCTGCATCCGATGGTAAGTTATACCT
>NW_007538694.1:0-202 GCF_000475195.1 Diaphorina citri
ATGAGTTTTGATGTGCGAGGAGGAAACGAGTTTTGGTGCGCGAGTAGACTCGCTTCGTCTAAACCTACCTTTACATTAGACAGGGTAGGTACTTTTGTTTATAATGTATGCAAGTCTAGATTGAAGCTGGAAAAGAGACTCCCCCCTTCTGTATTTTCAAGCCTAGCCAAGCTCAGACCTGTTCATATCCACCATTGCTCTG
>NW_007538695.1:0-202 GCF_000475195.1 Diaphorina citri
CATATGTAGATAAATTTAATACACATATACACAGGCGGTTTACTAGTGTGTAGATAGCATACATAAATTTAACACACACAGGTTTGCCAGACTGAAAACTTTTACTATTTTAATTGTACTAGGGAGTATGGAGTTACAAGAAAGTGACTTGGCTCCGGTCACGTATCGTACAATCACTTCTGAACAACACCAAAGTTACCAA
>NW_007538696.1:0-202 GCF_000475195.1 Diaphorina citri
ATCTCACATCTCAAGAACGATTTAATTCTATTTGTGAGTATGATTTCATTTTTAATGGCTTTAATGTCACTGTAAGTAATAAATGCTTTTTAGTGACAGGGGTTTTACCCTACATTTGGATACAACAAGCTAGCCATATTAATCTCAGCATGAGAGTGGAGCCTGGAAAAGCTAGCAGCACACGATAGTCCAGATGGTCACT
>NW_007538697.1:0-202 GCF_000475195.1 Diaphorina citri
AGGAGAAAAGTCAAGATTGTCTCTACAGTAGAGCGAAACCCCACCCCCTTGTTTGTCATTTCTGTAATAGCTGGCAGTTTTAACAAAGCCAGGTAAGTTACAGCACGGGGCACATTGCTCTGAAAACCACGTCTCTGTGAAACAGATTACATCAGGTTCTAAATTATGATTATCTGATAAGGTTTGAAGAAATACCTCGACT
>NW_007538698.1:0-202 GCF_000475195.1 Diaphorina citri
TGGCAGAACCAATTGGTGATGCTGTGTGAAAGGCTTGAACGTAAAGGTTTCGCCTTTAGCACAAATAATAATGGCAGAAAAGGCAAATTTAATTCGGTACTCAATGGAATTCAAAAAGAATATTACCTCAGTCTCAAGCTGAGGCAGGGATGTGTGCCTCCACCAAATATGGGAAGGTCTGTGCCCAGCAGCATTTGAATAT
>NW_007538699.1:0-202 GCF_000475195.1 Diaphorina citri
CCCCCTCCACCCCCCGGGGGCTTCGCGTGTTCGCTACGCGGGGTTGCGTATACGGTCGCGCTGCGCGCTCCTGGGGGCCTCGCGGGGTTGTTAATGGGGTCGCGCTTCGCGCTCCCTTGTTTAAGGTCGCGCTGCGCGCTCCCGGGGGCTTCGCGGGGTTGTGCATGGGGTCGCGCTTCGCGCTCCCTTGGCTTCGCCCCTG
>NW_007538700.1:0-202 GCF_000475195.1 Diaphorina citri
ATCTGTACCTACCTAATTTGTTTAATATTCAGTTTATTATTATTCTTGATTTGATTTTTCGATTTTACTTTCATGTAAAATCAAGACTAGAGCCCGTTCTCCCTTTATTCCTAATATAAGGTTAAAGTCACCCATCCATTTATTGGCCTTGTTCGGCGTAGCTTAACATAGGTGACGCTAAAACCGGTCTTAAAATAACGAC
>NW_007538701.1:0-202 GCF_000475195.1 Diaphorina citri
GTATTTATTTATTATTCATTCGCATCAGTTTGTACAATGTGAAGATTTCTGGACATTTCAAGCGTAGTGCGGTGATGGGTACTTGATGTTTTTGGCACTTTTTTTGATGGTGCTTCAGAGTTACATTAGTAGTAGGTCTTTTGTGGCTTCTTCCGTGGGTAGGTACATAAATAATAATTAGGTATTGTTATTTATTTCTGTA
>NW_007538702.1:0-202 GCF_000475195.1 Diaphorina citri
TCTTCTATCTTGTAGCATTTTCCAGATCTGTCTTTGTTCACCAACCAATCCCAAAACTCTCTCGTTGCTCATCCTCTCTGTCCACTTTATCTTCATCATTCTCCTCCAACACCACATCTCAAATGCTTCAATCCTGTCCTGCTCACGTTTTCCAATTGTCCAAGTTTCCGAACCGTACAACGCCACACTCCATACCAATGTC
>NW_007538703.1:0-202 GCF_000475195.1 Diaphorina citri
TACGTAGGCACCCTGTAAAGCTTTTCCACATACTGCCCTGGTACCTTCGCCTGATGTATTCTTCGTGTGTTCTGAGTGTTTTTAATGTTGCTTCTCCATTTTCTCCTACCAGTATGGAGTATGGCTCTAATAGAATGTTTATGTTTCCCATGTTGCCATTGCTGTGTTTTCATTAGATTTTCCTCCTCATTATGAGAAGAGT
>NW_007538704.1:0-202 GCF_000475195.1 Diaphorina citri
TAGAGTGTATGATTTAAACACTCTGGATGAGTTCTTAGCAGATCACATTGCTCATTCCGAGCATATCATTGTGATGGGTGATTTCAATGTTAATATGTTGAATCCTTCAGCACTTTTAACATGTCGCCTGACTGAAATCGTATCAACTTATGGTCTTTCAGTCCTGCCTTCAGAACCCACACATCATGGCCTCAATGGAACA
>NW_007538705.1:0-202 GCF_000475195.1 Diaphorina citri
TTGCTATTTCTTTAGCAAGGGGAATTTCAGGCTGGTAGTTTTCCTATTTGAAAACCCTTAGCCATAATAAAGAATTCAGACTGTAAATAGTTTTAATAAAGAGGGCGCGAACGACCTACTGTCTGTACAGTTAAAACACTTTAAATAAAGGAAAGAATAAAAATAAAGAGGACTTAATTCGTTTAAGTTTTAATTTTACAGG
>NW_007538706.1:0-202 GCF_000475195.1 Diaphorina citri
CATAATCTATTTGAGCATTATACTAAAAATAGTAGAGCTTACTGCTGAGGTAAAAAAGGGCTTAGTTTCATTTGAGCCGTAGCGTAGGTACCCCACCCATTATTAATAATTTAATATAGGTTCCTATGAATCTAATCTGACTGCAATATTGGGAGAAGACGCTTAAAATATAGGACTGAAGGTCATGAAAATGTGACTTACC
>NW_007538707.1:0-202 GCF_000475195.1 Diaphorina citri
AATACTTTCAAAAGAGAACAAAATAGTGTTAATAGGTAATGAAACAATAATGGAGTACCCAATACCTACATAATTATTCAGGGATTATAGCTAGACAGAGAGAATATCTTGTAGAGTTTCTTATAGAGTAGATATTAAGACAAAACAAACAATCCTGGAATGCTCATCCTGGATCCCTTTGCTTTGAATGGATAGTGAAACG
>NW_007538708.1:0-202 GCF_000475195.1 Diaphorina citri
AAAAAAAATATATAGGTAGATATCTATCTAGGTAACTATGAAGAACATCAAGTAGGTAAATGAATATAGGTACGGGAAGACCAACGATTTAGATTTTGTACCTTTATCTTCAAAGCTGGAAAAATAAAACTGTTGAGTACCAAGATAGACGCATCATAGACGGTATGCAGCAAAAGGGTCTGCTTAATACAATGGAAAGTGC
>NW_007538709.1:0-202 GCF_000475195.1 Diaphorina citri
TGTTACGAATACTGACCATGTTTGGGTTTGGGCGAATGAAATACGCATTGCTATGAACGAAAATGTTTACATTATATGAGTGTGCCAAGTTAGACGAGCAACCCAGTAAATAGCTGAAAGTTACTTGAAAGATATGACAAGTACACCTACTTATTGTACTTGCACAAAAATCAGAGATCTCCAATGAAATTGTTTAGACTGC
>NW_007538710.1:0-202 GCF_000475195.1 Diaphorina citri
AAAACCAGTAAATTTAAATATTCTTCAAGTATATGCTCCTACTTCAGATGCTGGAGAAGATGAAATAGAGGATTTTTATAGTGAAATAGAAACAGTACTGAAAACATTCAAAAATCATGAGATCAATATTGTTATGGGCGATTTCAATGCCAAAGTTGGAAAGTCTGCATACAAGAATATTGTTGGATCATACGGACTGGGT
>NW_007538711.1:0-202 GCF_000475195.1 Diaphorina citri
TCGATGAGAACTTGTTTCTCCAGCAGGTCGATGTCTTTTTCGGTGAATTCTTCGCGAACCTGTGGAACAATAAAGTTTTGTCATTAGGGCTCAATAAAATTGGTCGCAACTTGTAGAATAGAATAGAATAAAATTTGGTCATAAAATAATAGAATAGGAAAAATAGATTCATATGGCGATTGCAAATATTGTAACCGGTTAC
>NW_007538712.1:0-202 GCF_000475195.1 Diaphorina citri
AGGATGACAGCTGAAACTGAACATGACAAGGTGGGGGGCACCTCTCAAAACTTGAGTAGACTTTTATCGAGACATTTTGAAACAATATTAATAAGCCAACCTACCTAGCTTGAACTTTTTTGTAAAAAAAAATCCATATTTTTCTTCAAAAGACGGGATAAGAACAGGGGTAACGTAAAACAAACTTTCACAAAAACAAGTG
>NW_007538713.1:0-202 GCF_000475195.1 Diaphorina citri
CCCTCCCAAATGTACCCTCCTAGTTGAATTTCCCTCTCTTCCCTCCCAAATGTACCCTCCTAGTTGAATTTCCCTCTCCTCCCTCCCAAAAGTACCCTCCTACTTTCGCACATGAATAAACTGAAGGAACTTAAGGCGAGGTTCGTTTTTTCTCTCCTTAAGCCTCTTATAAAGTGTTTGTTTAGTATGCTTACTTAGGTAC
>NW_007538714.1:0-202 GCF_000475195.1 Diaphorina citri
TTACAAAGAAGGTTTGTTCTTCAACGACTGGGCTTTTCCTATCCTTGGAACAACAAGCTTTCTCCTCTTTCTTTCTTTGATTTTGATATGATGAGACCTCCTTCTGTCATCTTACCTATAGATGAAGTTGGGATGGCCATACATGGTGTCCACACATTTCCCAGTAGTAGAATCCCACACTCTGATGCTGGCATCGTTGGAA
>NW_007538715.1:0-202 GCF_000475195.1 Diaphorina citri
TCAACCTCACCTTCTCTTTCTTCTCATTCAACCTCACCCTCTAGGCAACCAAACTCATTACGGTCCCAAAGTAATCGAAACCTGTTCTCACCCATTACCTCTAAATCTTTGTCAACTCTTACACCTACATCTTCACACTCTCCTAATCTAACTTCCCCTCCTACTTCTTGTGCTCCCTCTTCTCTCTGTGAGAATGAAAGCA
>NW_007538716.1:0-202 GCF_000475195.1 Diaphorina citri
GTCAACTGTGGAACCGGAGTTGAACCATCGTGTAGTGCGAGCTGCAAAGACATCCAAAGGAGTTGCCGATCAAGACAAAAAGGAGACAGATCAAGGCGTGATTCGACCCAAGATAGAGACCAAGGAAGACATCCAAGACCGATCCAGAGACAAACCGAAAGCGTCAAGAGACAGAATGAAGACCGGTAAAGAATGTAAAGAT
>NW_007538717.1:0-202 GCF_000475195.1 Diaphorina citri
GAAGTGCCGTAGACGTGCTATGCCCTGGACGGAAACCGGACTGAAACGGACTCAAAAGATTGTGAGTATTTAAAAAACGACCAATTTGGGAGTGAACTATTCGCTCAAAAACTTTTGAAAACAAAGGAAGAATAGAGATAGGACGATAGTCTGTCAATGTTTTGGGTTGAAGGATTTTGGGGAGCGGCACAACTATCGATTC
>NW_007538718.1:0-202 GCF_000475195.1 Diaphorina citri
AATTCAATTTACAAAAGATCTAGAAACAAAATTTTGCCAGCACGGTCAGCTTGGAAGGTAACGTGATTGCCTTGTAAATAACTATGTACCTAGACCTAGCTGCTTACAATTTGGTATCCTTTATGTATTGATGGCTGGGCTTATTATAAAAGTAGCTTAGCTGTCCATTGATTCCATACGTACCTGTGAACATAAGAATAGG
>NW_007538719.1:0-201 GCF_000475195.1 Diaphorina citri
AAAAAGGGAAAACTCACTTCATTTCAAAGTCTCAGGAATAGTAATTAACAAGTTTTATTTTAATAAAAGAACAGAAGGAAAATTCTGGAGATTCACATTTTTCTGATCTGAAAAATCTGACCATATTTTTTAGGTTATGTTTATGTTGTAATCTGTGTAAGCCGGGTACACACTAATCTCAACAATCTGTGTAAGCCGGGT
>NW_007538720.1:0-201 GCF_000475195.1 Diaphorina citri
GAAAATTTGGACCGATTGCAATACTTTCATTACTAGTATAGCTCCGCTATACTGTAGTAATAGAAAGTAAAAAGTGATTTTTAGCCCGTGGTCTGTACGTATTTATGGACTACAGGTTTAAAAGGGAAAAGGTGGTATACAAAATATCTCAAGAACGGTTTGTCCTAGAGCGATGAAATTTGGTATGCTATCCCGGTATGG
>NW_007538721.1:0-201 GCF_000475195.1 Diaphorina citri
TTCACAGAACAAAGATCTCGAGCATGGATCAACAGAACTTGTCAATTGTTTCTAGTACTTGGAAATCGGCGATTTCTAGCAAGTAGACCTGACAGGTACGGCTGAAAAGACCTCTGTCAGGTCTACCTGATACCTGATGAGCACACACACTATCAAGTCTGACAGGTAGACCTAATCAGGTCTACCTGATAGTGAGTGGCT
>NW_007538722.1:0-201 GCF_000475195.1 Diaphorina citri
TTTCATCCAAAATCCCGTTTTTTTTTACGTTTTAGGTCGCTTGTCCCGTTTTGGGCTGAAAATGATCTGGCAACCCTACTAGGAACCTAGGTAGTTAATGAAGGAGGTTGGAATGTTCGGGATCAGTGTTCTTACGGGACTACCACAAAAAATCCCAGACAAAGCCCCAAAAAATCCCAGAAATCCCTCAATTTTTTTTTG
>NW_007538723.1:0-201 GCF_000475195.1 Diaphorina citri
ACACTTTATATCAGCACTGCCCGAAATTCTAGACTCAATTAGCAAACCAAACACAGTACGAATATTTTTGGGTGACATTAACCTGAACCTTTTAAATAACAATGATACTAGAGTCAATGAGTATGTTAACATTCTGTCAGTCAAAGGTTTCACTTCATATTGCAATAAACCTACAAGAGGGGAAAACTGTCTCGATCATAT
>NW_007538724.1:0-201 GCF_000475195.1 Diaphorina citri
AAAACTGATAACTTTATAGAAGTTCAACAGTTAATTTTAAATTGATCGATATTCATTTGCAAGGTACCTGTTATATCTTTCTAATCTATAACTCTCTCTTTTCTGTCTCTTTTTTTCATACTCGTTCTCATACCTATATCTCATAGTACATCTGTTTATGTATTATTGATTAAAAGAAATAACATTTCATAAGTATGTATA
>NW_007538725.1:0-201 GCF_000475195.1 Diaphorina citri
GAAAACCAACGATTCCGGAATGGTTGTAACTTCAGCATCATATTTGATAAATACATACCTACGAAAATTCGTTAGGTGAGAGTAGTCCTTGTCAATTAGACCATAATTCATGTGATGAATTGAAGACATGATCTCAATGTCCATATGACTCCTCAACACGGTCTCCAAAATGGAGTTAGGTATTGGTGTGGAAACATTTGA
>NW_007538726.1:0-201 GCF_000475195.1 Diaphorina citri
AGGTTTTTCATTTTAACCAATAGGATTACTGATAAATAGCGGGAAAATTTAAATGTGTGTTTAAAAAAAAAAAAATAATAAATAAATAATTGTTATCTATCTTATATTATAAAAACAAGTTTATTCATAAGTTTGGAATTCATATATGATATCAATCCTCTTAAAAGTATAGCTCTTGAGCAGTTTGATGTTTGCTAATCC
>NW_007538727.1:0-201 GCF_000475195.1 Diaphorina citri
TCTATCAGTAACAACCGTACCTACAAGTATGCACATGATCGTTTAAGACGGGTACCTAATACAGCTGATCTCCACCCCCCAGATGATAGAATTAGTGACGGTGAAGATGAAGAACAACCTAGACAAGAGTGATTTAAGAATTAAATACTTTCTTGAGATTTTTCATGTTTCTTCACAAGTTTAGTAAGCAATTAAAAAAAA
>NW_007538728.1:0-201 GCF_000475195.1 Diaphorina citri
ATATCATTACAAGATGTACATTGCATTAATAACAACACGTTGGACAAGGCAGACTTGGAGTGTTACTGTGTGATTGTATGTGAGATGGATTTGAATACCTAATGCTTCATATTACCTTGTTGGATTATTAGAAAGTCCCTTTCCTACATTGAATTATTGTCAATATTAGCTTTAGGCGTCTGGTTCTGTATTTTGCAGTTC
>NW_007538729.1:0-201 GCF_000475195.1 Diaphorina citri
TAAAAACTATATCTTGCCTTAATAATGTTATAAAAAGACCATCAAAACACAATGATACTTCAAAACCCCACGCCCCATGATGTCTACCCCTTGTCATCATTTTTGACAACTGTTGGTTAGACTCTTTTGTAGTCAGTAATCACTACTGAATTTTGTTGGGCTTGATACCCTTCAAAAACTTCAAAGATTCGATACCCTCAC
>NW_007538730.1:0-201 GCF_000475195.1 Diaphorina citri
ATTGAGTGAGTTATTTATGTAAGTGTAACTTTGTATGAATAATAATAAAATTCAATAAGTGAACATTGAACACCAATAGGTACATCTTGAGAGAAATTCAATTCACACTCGGGAAATATAGCGAAACAAAAAATACAAAAATATGAAAATCATCCGTTACCTAGTTTATAGATATACCTACCAGACCTATTATTATTGTTC
>NW_007538731.1:0-201 GCF_000475195.1 Diaphorina citri
CTGCCTACTTACTGAAAATCCTGTTTCCTACAGGTAGGTATAAGGGAAAATGGTGGAGCAAATGTATTTGCAAAGATTTTCTCTCACATAATAGGAAGTCTTAAAATTCGATACTACAAGAAGACAAGAACTTACCATGCATGAGTATTTCTTGAAGTCTGAAATGAGCATAACACTCAGTGGAAATGAAAAGTAGAATAC
>NW_007538732.1:0-201 GCF_000475195.1 Diaphorina citri
AAGTTAAGTTTGGTTGCAATAGAGTAATGGTCTGATATGTTTGTCTGTATGATTGAAGATCTTATTTCATTAATATTTCGACTTTTGTACATAATATGATCAATACATGATTCTGTTTTGAAAGTTTGTCCGTCTTGTCGTTTGTTTATTTTAACTCTGGTAGGTTTAGTAATGGTAGGTATGTAGTTATGTCCATGTAAT
>NW_007538733.1:0-201 GCF_000475195.1 Diaphorina citri
TGCATTAGCCACTCACAGATGTGATGCGATTCATAACCTACAAGAAATAGCAAAAATTAGGGTTTATGCTTTTCTTGAAATGAATTTGTCTGAAAAACTGACGACTGGAATCTGAAAGGCCTGAAGATTCCAGTTGAACAAAAACAATGAAAATATGAATGTTGAAGTTAGTATAGGTAAATGTAGATTTCCTGCCTTAAA
>NW_007538734.1:0-201 GCF_000475195.1 Diaphorina citri
ACCACACACGTTCAGGCGATCTGAGACCTGAGTGTGAATGGCGGGCATTAGATATGACATATGACTTACCGGCTCTACCAGAATTTCCTGTAAAAGTTAGTGTTTTAAATTAAGGTAGGGATATGCGCGTACGCAATCCCCGCTACCAAAAATTACGCGCCCGAGGTATTCACATTTGGAATACTCGCAGGGGTCAACCCA
>NW_007538735.1:0-201 GCF_000475195.1 Diaphorina citri
CTCTATCTCGGGCACTCTAATATAAAAAACAAAGTCCTCATCAATAAATCCATTTACAAATATGAAATATAATACACTACGCCTATCTATGTCAAAACATTTTGATTGTCAACTAAGTGGGGGAATGAAAAACCAATCGCGGACAAGTGAGTTTCAACTGAGGACTTATCTAAGCTATTGAGGAGAGGGGAGAAATTGAAG
>NW_007538736.1:0-201 GCF_000475195.1 Diaphorina citri
GACCAACTTCGACAAGTTGTTCCGAACTTTTCTCACACTGTCCTGGTTAAACTTTCATTTTATTTATTTACTGACATTCGATGGTCACCGAAAATAAGTTCTGGTTCTTGTCTCTGGAACTTGTTGTAAAGTTTTAGAACAGTTTAAATGTTTCCCGATCATTTTGGATGACTTTGATAAAGTTATCATTTTTTGGGGAAA
>NW_007538737.1:0-201 GCF_000475195.1 Diaphorina citri
TGAGCCTGTGCTTGGTTAGGTTTACCTTGTGTAGCTGAGCCTGTGCTTGGTTAGGTTTACCTTGTGTAGCTGAGCCTGAGCTTGGTTATGTTTACCTTGTGTAGCTGAGCCTGTGCTTGGTTGTGTTTACCTTGTGTAGCTGAGCCTGTGCTTGGTTATGTGCCTGGACCTGGGCGGCCTGATGAGCGGCGGCACTTGCCT
>NW_007538738.1:0-201 GCF_000475195.1 Diaphorina citri
AGGGTGTTCTCATCGGTCTGACGAAACACTTTCTGATTGGATTGATGAAACCCGAAGCTCTGGGAGTGACACCCTGACACGACGACACACCTAACTGTCTCACCTGGTTTCATCAAGATATTGAACACGACAGGTATAGGAACCACGGGTTAGGTAGGTTACCTACATTTCATGTCGATAAGGTGATGAAATAATGAAGTG
>NW_007538739.1:0-201 GCF_000475195.1 Diaphorina citri
TTAAAATCAAGACTAGAGCCCGTTCTCCCTTTATTCCTTTTTAATATTTAAGTCACCCATCCATTTATTGGCCTTGCTTGGCGTAGCCTAACATAGGTGACGCTAAAACCGGTCTTAAATTAACGACTGAAGTGTTATCTGAAACTTTCTCGCTTTGAGTTCATAGGTCGTCGCGACAAATTTCAAGATCAGAGCTCATTT
>NW_007538740.1:0-201 GCF_000475195.1 Diaphorina citri
GTTCGGCATTGAAATTTCAAGTGCACTTGATTATTATGCACTATTAAGTGGAATATAATCTCTTATACATATCAGACACATCAAGATTCAAGACTATACCGAGACTATCTACGTAGATTTTAGGAAGTTCAAATGATGACGTACAACCAGTGAATGAAACCCAGACAAAAATGGACGAAAACACCCAAGCCACTTTTCAAG
>NW_007538741.1:0-201 GCF_000475195.1 Diaphorina citri
ATCCTGTCTTCCTTCTCTCTTTGATTTCGGGACGATAAGACTATAGAAGTTACAGTTCCCTCTGTCAATCCTCTTTTTACTTTCTATTACTATTTATTATATATAAAAAAGAAAAATGTTAGGTATTTTGTTCTTGTTGTTGATTAGAAAATTTTAAACTGAAACAGTGTTGCCAACGTAGCTCCGAGCGAAAGTCGTACT
>NW_007538742.1:0-201 GCF_000475195.1 Diaphorina citri
GAAATTGAGGTCAATTTGAAAGTCCTGTCATTTAGTTACCAAATATTCAAATAGTGGTTACTGAAATGGTTTCTTTTTCCAGATCCACCCAACTGTCAGGTTAAAATGACAGTAACTGTTGACATGCAAAAAGAAAAGGATACGGTAACTGCTACACATTCTGTTCAACTGCTAAATGAGACTAAAACAGCATTGAGTAAA
>NW_007538743.1:0-201 GCF_000475195.1 Diaphorina citri
GGTAACATGCAATCGTCAGCTAGTGATATCAATGTTCCTCAACCAACCGAATCTCAAGCTAGGATGTTGACAAACCAAGTTCAGAAACCCCGAACTATCCCACCAATAATAATTGAATCTGCGGAATCGACATTTTCTGAAGATGTTCCCCATTCTTCTCCAATGTATGACGTCACTCAGACCAATTTGAATTCTTTTCTA
>NW_007538744.1:0-201 GCF_000475195.1 Diaphorina citri
CAAGAGCTCGTCCAGGTTAGTTTTATTTAAATAGAGTGGAATACATAAATCTAATTTAGCAACCTCTATTAAGGTTTCCAGAGATCCCGGGTTTAATTGGATTAGTAGGTATGAATAGCGACCAGTGGTGGCTTTACCAGTGTAAAAAGATTGATGAAAATGGTAACTGATTGCAAAGGAGGCACTTAGTGATGTGGTGAT
>NW_007538745.1:0-201 GCF_000475195.1 Diaphorina citri
AAGATGAGAGTCCAGGGGTGAAACTGGACATTCATCTTTTTTGCTGTTAAAACTTATAAAAAATGAAAAAACAAAGTAAGTATGTGGTTTTTCCTACCTTAAGCATTGAATAATGTTAAATTGTTTTAATAATATTACCACAAACCACCCGTAGCCGTAGAACTGACTTTTGGCACGCACTAATTACAACTGAAATTAGAA
>NW_007538746.1:0-201 GCF_000475195.1 Diaphorina citri
TTCGGAGTCCGCCCCACAATAAACTAACAAAACAAGCCCGAGAGGATGGGGCCGGGCTCCGGGTTACCCACGAAATTCAGCTTTTTAGTCCGTCCTTCCTTTATTATTATTCGGTGTCAGTCCGTCCGTCTGTCTGTCCCCATAGAAGGACTTATCCAAACCTGGTCGACCTATATATCAAATTAAAGGTCTTTTTACCAG
>NW_007538747.1:0-201 GCF_000475195.1 Diaphorina citri
TTTTATTTTTTTATGGCTACAAAATCAAAACCGTTATAAAACATTATCATGATTTTAAGTACAAGTGCATCTAGGTACCTACTTATTATTTCTTACATCATTTACTTGGTTACTTACTCACATATACCAAGTATTATGATATGAAAAATAGTGTAAAGTACCTACATACTTACTAGTTATACCCTACTTGTGATTATATGC
>NW_007538748.1:0-201 GCF_000475195.1 Diaphorina citri
ATAAATAAAGGAAACCTCAAACAAAAGATTTTTCTCATTAAGACAAACAGAAGCAACAGATGGAAAATTGAGGAGGAGGAGGAGGAGGAGAAGGAGAAGAAGAAGAAGAAGAAGAAGAAGAAAAAGAGGAAGAAGGTAGAGGGGGAGAAGAAGATGATGGAGAAAGAATTATAAAGGAGTGAGGTGAAGAAATAGGAAGAA
>NW_007538749.1:0-201 GCF_000475195.1 Diaphorina citri
AGTGTTTCTTCTTACCATTTCAAAGTTGAGTCTGGTATATCCGCTAATCCGATACGATTTTCCTTAAGATCAGATCGGACGATAAATCGTAGAATTCGTAGGTCTAGTAGAATTTGTCCCAACCATAATGGAGCAGTTGCAGTTGGGTAAAAATTATGAATAAAAGGTCGATTCCTACGTAAAAAGTTGTGAAAAATCCAA
>NW_007538750.1:0-201 GCF_000475195.1 Diaphorina citri
AAAAAAATAAAGTAAACAAGAACCACTTGACACCCGTTATCACCCGATATGCTTCAAACGTGTGAGCTCCAAACCAAAACGGAATTTTTTTCAACACCCAAAGAACAAAAAGAAATTGAAGAGACGTTTCTAAACGCACAAAACAAAAGACAAATAACAGAAAGAAATGATGAAGCAAACAATATAAATATAATAAAAGAA
>NW_007538751.1:0-201 GCF_000475195.1 Diaphorina citri
CGGGAATTTTTTAGCCCGTAGTGATTAGAGAAAATCAGTACCCATGTACCTACCTAATTTGTTTAATATTCAGTTTATAATTATTCTTGATTTGATTTTTTGATTTTACTTTTATGTAATGACTTAAAATCAAGACTAGAGCCCGTTCTCCCTTAATTCCCAATATAATGTTCAAGTCACCCATCCATTTATTGGCCTTGC
>NW_007538752.1:0-201 GCF_000475195.1 Diaphorina citri
CGAAAATCTGTCCAAATGAAACTACAAGTAGAAAATGGAAAGTGGCTCTTGTACAAACACAATGTGTGAATTGATTAGGAGTACATATTCCAATCCGTGCGTGAATTGCAACAAACCAAAAATAGAGGTGACACAAATCAATAGTGAAAAATGGAGGATCATGCTAGAAGAAATAATTGAAATAATAGTCATAAAATACAT
>NW_007538753.1:0-201 GCF_000475195.1 Diaphorina citri
TTTCCTTAGGTCTTTTTTTTTTACTTTCCTTATCCCATAGGAAGGAAAGTAATGTATTGAAGATTGATAGAGGGAACTGTAACTCCCGAAAGCGAAGAGAGAAAGACAGGATAGCAGAAAGCCAGCCGTTCTGAGAACGAACCTTATCTGAGTGGGATTTTTATTATTTTAAGAGGTTTGATAGAGCGAACTGTGACTGCT
>NW_007538754.1:0-201 GCF_000475195.1 Diaphorina citri
GCTTTGAGTAGAAAAGAGTGATGGGATGTCCGGAAAACTGAGGAAATAGGACAAACTGTGCCACGAGGCGAAAGCATCCAAATCTGCGGGTATTACTCTGGGGCTCTATGGTATTGGAAAAAAAAAGTAGGAACAATGAAAAAGAAACAGCAAGGAATGAGGGAATTGATAACAGAGGACTGATGGCAGCTGAAATGCGGG
>NW_007538755.1:0-201 GCF_000475195.1 Diaphorina citri
GTCGACTATGTGTGGACACACCTTTAAAATCCAAGGTTTGATGCAGTTTTACCGCCATGTAAATTTTCGACAGGTTTGATTCAGACTTCCGTAGCATCCTGTATCCACGCGTCACGTTAGGTTAAACATCACACAAGCGTGGTTAAGATCCGACTAATTACGCCTTGCATGCCCTGAATACCACACACAAGACCCTATAAA
>NW_007538756.1:0-201 GCF_000475195.1 Diaphorina citri
ATAAGTATAATCATAACAATACAAAGATTACAAAGCCCAAGTGGAACACAATTTGACAAAGATGTAGTTTTCCCTTGACTTGTGTAGTCATGTACTTTCAGGGATTGATCAAATGATCATCTCAATTGGACATTATTTGTCCATTTTTTGACACTTATTTTCATATGGTTATTTATACCAGACAATGTGTTCTTACAACTT
>NW_007538757.1:0-201 GCF_000475195.1 Diaphorina citri
AAAACCGCCAAAAAGCGGTAAAATGCCGCCAACCGTTGCACCGGCCTTAACCAAAAGTTTCGTGTCGCATCCTTGTCATATTTCACAGCTACATACCAAATTTCAAGTCTCTAGCTCTTACCCTTCTCGAGATATTTTGTTTACACACACACACACACACACACACACACACACACACACACACACACACACACACACACA
>NW_007538758.1:0-201 GCF_000475195.1 Diaphorina citri
AACCTCCTCTGTGGGTCCCAAATTAGGCACCCTTACTAAACCACTGCCATTTTTACGAGGAAAATTCTTTCACAAAAATAACTTCTCGGACAATTTCAGATTGCTAGGTAGGTGAGATACCCAATACCCATTAAATTTCCACTTTCAAATTTTTGAACCCCATACCTAACCTACAGGGTGTTTAACTGAAGAGGTGCCCGA
>NW_007538759.1:0-201 GCF_000475195.1 Diaphorina citri
AGGTATTTGATTTATTCAATACTCTAATCTCTATTTATTAGGTTTCTTCTTGAATATTTGACTTTTCTAATGTCTTGATGTCGAACAATGTCTATGATGAATGTCTCCTCTAAAATGAATGTCTGTCTATTGTCTAAGATTACTTACGTAGATGCTGATGTTTAATAACTTTTTATACAAACAAACCACGGATAAACTAAC
>NW_007538760.1:0-201 GCF_000475195.1 Diaphorina citri
TTATCGCTCCTTTCGGAATTGCTTCAGAGAGCAAATCAGCAAATATTATAATGGCAATATTTGAGTTCAATCAGGTGAAAGAGCGCTATAAATGGAAGCAAGGGCAAATAAATGCTACTATAACATTACAAGAAATCAATAGGGGTTTTTCGAAAAAATAAAAATGTTCTACTCCTCGATTGTGTGTGTATGTGTGTGTTT
>NW_007538761.1:0-201 GCF_000475195.1 Diaphorina citri
TTTTGAAGAAAGAAAACTAAGGTCCAATAGGGGCTAAGTTTTTACACCTTCTCATTCTTACCAGAGGCATTCTCTGCTACTTAAAGTCCGTTGATCTGGAAATTCTTAATCTTAGGTACTAAGTATTAAGGAGCGCGGTAGCGCTCCGCCCCGCCAAGTCAAAAAAGTTTGACCGCGCTACTAGAGATATTATACGCGACA
>NW_007538762.1:0-201 GCF_000475195.1 Diaphorina citri
TTTTTCTTCCTTAAACACTTCTTTCTTCCTTAAACACTTCTTTCTTCCTATTCAAACACTTCTTTCTTCCTTAAACACCTCTTTCTTCCTACTCAAACACTTCTTTCTTCCTATTCAAACACTTTTTTCTTCCTTAAACACTTCTTTCTTCCTTAAACACTTCTTTCTTCCTATTCAAACACTTCTTTCTTCCTTAAACAC
>NW_007538763.1:0-201 GCF_000475195.1 Diaphorina citri
AACAAACTAATAAACAAACAAAAAACACGTCTTCGATATTGTTTTCTTCGTCATTAGTCTCATTATTTGAACACTTTCGATGATCTCTTCCTCTGATAGAGGAGGATTTCCTCGAACGATAGGAAAAACCCCCGATTTTTGGAGTTGATATAATGGAGGTTGATTTAATCGAGGTTCTACTGTATAGCCGCAGCCTGGTGT
>NW_007538764.1:0-201 GCF_000475195.1 Diaphorina citri
GAAAAACCGTCGGTTTTACCTCAAGGAAAAACTGTGAAGCGCATCCCTACACACTAAACGATTTATCCGTGAGGAAAAACCGTCGGGAAAATCCGACGAGAAAATCCGACGGGAAAATCCGACGCGATTCTGACTACACATACACACTAGCAGGCCATTTTTGGGTTTATTATACATTTCAATAAAATCTTCTAGTTTATC
>NW_007538765.1:0-201 GCF_000475195.1 Diaphorina citri
TTTATTTTGTCATTTGGTGGATTGGTTGATCAACCGCTGCACCGGCTGTGAGTCTTATTTTCAAAAAAAACTTTTGGAATATGTTGCTACTTGACAGATTGACTCTCCTAGAGAAGTATGAACATGTAGGGTGAGTGTAGCACCTATGGTCAGGTTAAGGATTTTTTGCATGTTAAAAAAATCGTACCTGCTAGACCGTTA
>NW_007538766.1:0-201 GCF_000475195.1 Diaphorina citri
CATTGAACAAACAAAGTTCTGCATAATAGGCTCTAATGTCCACTCATAAAGTTGTAGCAAATAGCAATACGAATGGCAGTAAATAACAGGCACTCCGAGTATTTACTTTATTGCCGATCTTATGCAATCTCTAATCAACTATTCCTATCTCGAATACCTGACAGATCACTGCAGCAATGGCATGACATGTAAATTGACATG
>NW_007538767.1:0-201 GCF_000475195.1 Diaphorina citri
AAATTACCTGCTACCGGAATGTACAAAATGATACATTGCCAACTTTTGCCAAGTTTGAACGCTCAATTAATTCTCAAACGGGATAGGGTACAGCTGCATGAAGTGTCTGGAGCTTACACGAATTACGTACGGTAGGAAGTGGAAATGCATTTTGGAATTACTTTCCTAGGGGATGAAAAATAATTACTGACTATCAAAAAA
>NW_007538768.1:0-201 GCF_000475195.1 Diaphorina citri
TAATATATTCTTATCTCTATGTATATTGATTTCATTTTATAGTTAATTGTTTACATTATTTTACATATTGCTTCAAGTCAGTGGCGTAGCGTGGTCTAAATTCAAGTGTAAGGCGTGTAGGCCGTAGGGTACTAATTTCCATCATCCATGCTCTTCATGGATTGGCATAGACAAGTATAACTAGGTACCTACCTACCTTCC
>NW_007538769.1:0-201 GCF_000475195.1 Diaphorina citri
CTAAGTTAGAAATTAATTAATTATTAATTTTCTTCAACAAACTAAGTAAGATTTAACTCGGCTATTCTTCATTTAGTTAACCTGTTTGTTCTTTGAAGGGTAAGGGTGAGTCTACCCTAAAATCGATAATCAACATCGACTAGAACCCACGCCCCCCTGATTACCAGGCGAGCGTCTTGACCACTATTTTTCTCAATGACA
>NW_007538770.1:0-201 GCF_000475195.1 Diaphorina citri
TAGGGTACACAATCAATTTCATCGCTGACCACTTCGGAATTTATCAAACTCCCTATATCTCTGGCCGTTCTCTGATTGTTACTTTTATCTGTTAATGGTTTATTCGGTATTTTAAGTTTAACTTTCTGAGTGCGCCCAGAGAGGTATGTGCGGAACAAATTCAATGGTTTTCCTGTTACACCTATGTCTTCTAGTATTTGT
>NW_007538771.1:0-201 GCF_000475195.1 Diaphorina citri
ACCTTTGTGTTAGCCCATGACATTTTTGTTCCGTCAATTTTTTGTCAATTTTATTAGAAATAAAATTCACGAATGAAATAAAATTGTACTCTGCTACCACGGGTAGATTACAAGTAGGTAGCTACAACAATAATTGAGTCTTGAATTGAAAACAAAAGATTCACTGTTCCAGAAATTCCTAGGAATATTAGTCAGCATCAT
>NW_007538772.1:0-201 GCF_000475195.1 Diaphorina citri
AAAGCACTCATTAGAATTAGTAGCGAACAAAACGCAGGACCGAGATAGACAGACTAGACCTACTAAAATGTCAATAAAGTTAAAAAAAAAGAAAAAAAATTGTAAACAACATAACATAAGTTTCTCACCTATATTGGTGCGTATCCCGTGTTCGGAGATGCCCCACAGGCGCACCTGACTCCCATACGATATGGCCACCAT
>NW_007538773.1:0-201 GCF_000475195.1 Diaphorina citri
GATTCCTATGTAAAAAGTTGGGAAAAATCCAAATCTGAGGTCAAAACTCCGAAAAAATAACTGTAAAAGATCGAAAATCCATTTCTTATTTTCCGTTCTAATGAAAGAGTTCAAATATGTGTGACGTCAGACTTTTCGCAGTTGTTTTTTTCGTCCGTTAGGTAGCGCCACTATGCAAGCGCGCTAGCGGAGGAGCAGAAA
>NW_007538774.1:0-201 GCF_000475195.1 Diaphorina citri
GATTGTAAGTCGATCTCGACATCGTGAAATCAACAAACAAGCTACAGCAGGAGATGGCAACTTCTTTCAAACCACTCTCGCCTCCCAAATCAAAAAATAGTGATGGCTCAGATACATCAATGGGATATTTCCTTTTGAACTGAACACTCAAAAAACAGGATTAATAAAGTTATTGGGCAACAGATGCACTTGCAAGATTAA
>NW_007538775.1:0-201 GCF_000475195.1 Diaphorina citri
TATAGTGTGCAAACATAAAAAAAACCTACTTTTGGGTACCTACCAAGTTATTTATTTATTTTAATTTTATTTTTTTTTTGACACTAGGTAATTTAAATAATTATGTACTGAGAATATAACACCTTTTTTTTAACCCTTTAATAGATAGCACCACATTGATGATAAAGTAGGAGCAGCTGTAGATCTACTATAGTAATGACT
>NW_007538776.1:0-201 GCF_000475195.1 Diaphorina citri
AGGTAAGATATTGCTTTTTTCATTTATTTTTTTATTTAAAATAGTACCTTGGAACCACTTTCGCATTACTTCAAGGCACACTTTTACATTCATGTCTATCCAAGAACGGAAAAGTTCGATCAAAAAATTTCCGCCCTGGCCGGGATTTGAACCCAGCACCTCCAGGTTGAGAGTAAGTGCTCTTGAACACTCGGCCATAGC
>NW_007538777.1:0-201 GCF_000475195.1 Diaphorina citri
GTACCTTCTAATATGTAGGCATTGTAGAGACAAATCTATCATTATTAACAGATTTGAGAGGGATTTTTTCAAAGTTTTCCACCAGTTCCGTCTAATATGTATTTCTCGGAACCATTTTCCCCTTCAGTGGGAAGTTGTATAATCAAAAAATCAGCATTGACGAAAGAAATAACGAGACGAAATATTGTATCATATCTACCT
>NW_007538778.1:0-201 GCF_000475195.1 Diaphorina citri
TCGCGGGTTTGATTCCCACCCAAGGCGAATTTTATCCAAAACAGGTAAGGTTCGTCTCGGAACGACTGGTGTTCTCCTATCCTGTCTTCCTTCTCTCTTCGATTCCGGGATGATAACACCTTGGCAGTTATAGATCCCTCTGTCAAACCTCTTCAACGAACTTAATTGGGAAGTATTGTGTATCTCAGAATTTTTCTCAAG
>NW_007538779.1:0-201 GCF_000475195.1 Diaphorina citri
AAAAATTCTCGGATACATGAAAAACGTTCGCATTCGTCAGATTTGATTTTACGTGCAACGTGCAATGCAAATGCTTTGTACGTTGCTTTGCACGTTGCATTGCACAAGTCTGGACCCACCATTAGGTAGGCTACCTATTATGTCACTACCTACCTTTATCTGCACTCGTCAAAGAGCATAATCTATTCAATTCTATTCTAT
>NW_007538780.1:0-201 GCF_000475195.1 Diaphorina citri
TCCACACATAGTCAACGCCGTCCGTCGACTATCTGTTTGGACACACCTTAATATTTCGAGATAAATTATTTTCTTACTACACGTCACTTGGTCCAGGCTACTGAGGAACAGAGAATTTCCAGTCCTGTCAGCATTCATATGGGATATCCTTTCCTAGCTTATACACTCCTAATGTTCTAATACACTATGGTGGTCTTTGTC
>NW_007538781.1:0-201 GCF_000475195.1 Diaphorina citri
AACTAAACTCAATGAAACAATACATCGCGGAGGTGAGAATGAAACTAAACTCTCAATGAAACAATACATCGCACAGGTGAGAATGAAACTAAACTGTCAATGAAAAAATACATCGCAGAGGTGAGAATGAAACTAAACTCTCAATGAAACAATACATCGCACAGGTAAGAATGAAACTAAACTCTCAATGAAACAATACAT
>NW_007538782.1:0-201 GCF_000475195.1 Diaphorina citri
CTCGTCTGTCCGATAGTCGGGATGTGTGTGGTGGAAACGTCTCGTCTGTCCGATAGTCGGGATGTGTGTGGTGGAAACATCTCGTCTGTCCGATAGTCGGGATGTGTGTGGTGGAAACGTCTTGTCTGTCCGATAGTCGGGATGTGTGTGGTGGAAACGTCTCGTCTGTCCGATAGTCGGGATGTGTGTGGTGGAAACGTC
>NW_007538783.1:0-201 GCF_000475195.1 Diaphorina citri
AGATTTCTACTAGTATTACTGAAAAGAAAATAATCACAGTAGTACTTTCTCATTACCTTGTATTGCTAGGTTACAGTAGTGTACTACTTTGTGAGGTAATGGAAAGTAAAAAGGAGGAGGTGGAGAAGAAGAAAATGTACTTCTACTTTGTTGACCATCATCATGATAATCCTGAATATAAGGAAGGAGAGGAGAGAGAGA
>NW_007538784.1:0-201 GCF_000475195.1 Diaphorina citri
TATGAGGTATATTTTGTGACGTGAAAACGCGACCACATTCGAAGAAACTTTGAATAGAGTTGTAGTTGTAGATTAATAACGTAACTTAATACAGTTTTCCCAGCGATATGCACTTAATGAGGCAAGAATAACGTTATGTAGGCATGTGTGCTTGGTACTATTACGTAGGGGGGTTGTCTCCAGTCACCTACACTCGTAATA
>NW_007538785.1:0-201 GCF_000475195.1 Diaphorina citri
CCATATCTCTGTTGCTATTTGAGTCCTGCTAAAACCAGACATATTGCCATAATGGTGAGAATATGAGGAATCCAAGAAACACGTTAGATTTTGTGTGTAGGGTATCATATCTGCTACCCAGCCTTGGGAAGTTACGTAGCTCTGCCTATCAAATGTGATACCCAGGTACCCAGAGGACATTATGTGTCTATCATATATGAT
>NW_007538786.1:0-201 GCF_000475195.1 Diaphorina citri
TGTGTCTATGTGTTGCCATAGCAATACAGTGTTGCCGCTATGTGTTTCCAAAGTGGTTACCAGGAGGTTCGTATAATAGCCCAGGAACAGAGCTGCATAAGATGGGTAAATGGCAACAATGGAAGGATATACATATGTGACTTACCTTGGTTAGGAGTGTGTCTATGTGTTTCCATAGCAATACAGTGTTGCCGCTATGTG
>NW_007538787.1:0-201 GCF_000475195.1 Diaphorina citri
GGCCTCTAGGGTGTTCCAGAAGCTGTGACCCTTATTTTATTTTTTATGTGATTATTTTTTGTTATAAATGTTAAGTACTTACATTAATACAAACATTTTACAATAAAATTATCATGTTTTCACTTTCAATAATTTTCATGTAGTGTAGGAAGAACTTTGTAGTCATAAACGCCCGATGTCCACAGGCGAGGACATTTTTCA
>NW_007538788.1:0-201 GCF_000475195.1 Diaphorina citri
ACCCTCACATCAGAAGCGTATATCCCGCACCCCCATCATTATCATCCCTGCAGCCAATACCTCGCTCATCACTATGTATAATGCACGCGAAGTCCTGCAAGATATGAAGTAAGTAACGTCATATTTATGTTTCTTTTTTATTTATTTTAGTTAATATTGGTCTGTTTCGTAGGGTAGTAATAGTCAAAGCGCTCCCCTTAT
>NW_007538789.1:0-201 GCF_000475195.1 Diaphorina citri
AGGTAAGACAGAATAATTGAAAAGTGGCATTGATGAGACCAAATTTCGACTTACCACCGCGTGTCCATGGAAATAATTAAAGTCATTGTGTATTGTTCTTTGCAGTACATCAAGTCATTCCTGCGTGATATCAACCGTTTCAACGAAGATATGGAATGGATTAATAAAGAAGAAGCCCTGTTTAAATGGCCTCAGTCTACC
>NW_007538790.1:0-201 GCF_000475195.1 Diaphorina citri
AACATTAAAGCGCAAAATTTATTTAGCCATGGATTCCGCGAACAAACCGCAGATACCGCGAACAAAATCGCGGATACCACAAAAAAACCGCGGATACCGCAAACAAACCGCGGATACCGCGAATACGGCGAACTAACCGCGGATATCGCGAACAAACCGCGGATATCGCGAACAAACCGCGGATATCGCGAACAAACCGCG
>NW_007538791.1:0-201 GCF_000475195.1 Diaphorina citri
GTGTTGATACCAATTTTCCAAGTCATCATAGGAAAGAATATCAACAATACCTACAAGGGAAAACAAAACATATACGTATACAATTTGCAACATCAATGATATCATACCACTATTGTGTTTAACAATACTCCTCTGCTTCTCTCGTTTCAAGGAGACTGTCAACTTTTCCTGTATTGCAAGTCTTGTAAGGTTTCCATATGG
>NW_007538792.1:0-201 GCF_000475195.1 Diaphorina citri
TAGTAGACATGACGTATCCTCACATCTTATCCGAGTAAGCGGATTTTGTCTTTTGTTTTCACCATATTATGTGTGTATTAGTCAATCATTAGTTCTATTGATATTACCTCCACTATACTCAACAATATCAACACTGTTGAACTAACAATGTGACGCCTGAACAGATTATTGTTGACGTGCTAATGTGTTGAAGAAAGTTAT
>NW_007538793.1:0-201 GCF_000475195.1 Diaphorina citri
GAGCCCTCAACTCTGCCATACACTCGTTCAGCTTATCCTCCTCGAATGTCATCAGGGCGTTCTGGAATAATAATAATAATAATAATAATAATAGACTCTTGAGTGGAAGTTAACTACTAGGCGAGGTTAACGCCGAGGGCGTTCTCTTCCATCTAACCGTTAGGCCACCCACTCACTATCAGGTAGATCTGACAGGTATAC
>NW_007538794.1:0-201 GCF_000475195.1 Diaphorina citri
GATCATAAGGAAATATATCCTCGTCAAAAAACCAAACATCTTAAAAAGTAAGTTTATACACGGAGCGAACGATAGGTATCTATCAGGACATACATAAGTTATTCAAGCACTTAATTGAAGAAGAAAAAAAAAAACTCATGTGGAAAAAAGCTCACATTTTTTCAACATGACTATAAAGTTGTGTGTGATATGGACTAAAAC
>NW_007538795.1:0-201 GCF_000475195.1 Diaphorina citri
AGCAACTATGGACTGTTTTTCAATGGAATTCTTGAATGCAAAAGAACCAACAATACTGTCCATTCAAATAGTTCCCATTCAAACTATGAAGATAATAATAATAATTACAACTAATACTACTAATAATAAGGCAAAAGAGTAACAAACTAACCAACAAACAAGCTAATGTGGTCGACTTTTGCCTCGTCTGAACAAAGAAAT
>NW_007538796.1:0-201 GCF_000475195.1 Diaphorina citri
CTCTTGTTCTCTTTTTAGGTACATTACTTCAAGGCACATTCTTTTACATCCATGCCCTTTCCAAGAAAGGAAAAATCCGCTTAGAAAATTTCCGCCCTGGCCGGGATTCGAACCCAGAACCTCCAGGTTGAGAGTCAGTGCACCTGACCACTCGGCCACATACGTGGGCTATGAAGAAGACTAGGAAATAAAAAGAAAAGG
>NW_007538797.1:0-201 GCF_000475195.1 Diaphorina citri
GGACGTTGCTGAGTTTATTGTTCTAACTATGGATTTCAAATGCAACCTGTGGTTTTGAAAGCGACTTCCTTTGTGTGAAGTAAGCTAGGTAAGCTTACATAGGTATTAATAGGTAAATTATGAGAATCCTAAATATATACAGCCCCTTGTGTAACTGACTGACTGACTGACTGACTGACTCACTCACTCACTCACTCATAC
>NW_007538798.1:0-201 GCF_000475195.1 Diaphorina citri
TGCAGCTTCGTAATGAAAGCACGCTAGGTCACTGTATGTTTGATGACCTGTTCGATATGCATACGTTCAAGATGAAGACTCACATGGAAGACAAGTTTCTGAGTCAGTTCACCGATATTTGTGCTCTCAGGGTTGAGACCACAGATCAGTTGTTCCGTAAGTAGAAGTAGATTCGTACAAGCTTAGCCCATCTCTTGGGGC
>NW_007538799.1:0-201 GCF_000475195.1 Diaphorina citri
GCAAAATCATCTAGTCTGACCTATACATGACCTGGGCTCTGTATCACGTACTGAAATACACAACCTACATATTAGACTGCATTGTAGGTCCTATAATTTCTGAGCACATTGTAGGAAACAGGTTCGCGAGAAGAGCGATTAGTGAAGCATGAAACGTGAATATTAAAGAAATTAGCGGAGAATTATTCTGTTTCAACACTT
>NW_007538800.1:0-201 GCF_000475195.1 Diaphorina citri
CGGATAATCCTACGAATTTCATCAGCAATCAGAAGTGTGGAATGTTGATTAACGAAATCGTCACTAATAAGTCTGATGCAGTAGAGATTAGAAGATTCAATAGAAGCAAGATTCTTGTTGTACGCACTTCTTCCTTCACTGCGAATGAAATTGTCATGAATGAGAGGATGAGAAATACCTATAACCCATTTGTACCTTTCA
>NW_007538801.1:0-201 GCF_000475195.1 Diaphorina citri
CCGGGCGGGAATCGAACCCGCGGCCTAGCGCTTACAAGGCAGACGCACTACCAACTAAGCTAACTAGGCTGGCAAAGAGTTTTCAGTTAATTCAGTGTTCCAGAAAATACTGGCCTGTGTAAATCATTTTTTTTTTAAGAGGTTTGACAGAGGGAACTGTAACTGCTAGGGTCTTATCGTCCCGAAATCGAAGAGAGAAGG
>NW_007538802.1:0-201 GCF_000475195.1 Diaphorina citri
GTGTTATCTGGACAGAGGTTATGTGCTATAGCTATTGCTGGAGTATATAGAACAGTAAGTCTTGACGCATCGTTAGTAGGTAGGTACTTGCAGCATGTATGCCTATCGATAAAGTTATATCTATTTAGATAGCCATGATGTTCAATATCTTCTTTTTGCTGACGATCTTAAAATTTTCCGTTGTATTAACTCTGATAATGA
>NW_007538803.1:0-201 GCF_000475195.1 Diaphorina citri
TGTACTGTTTCAGGCTATGTAGTCTAATGTACTGTTTCAGGCTATGTAGTCTAATGTACTGTTTCAGGCTATGTAGTCATTGTACTGTTGTACTCATCTATGGTGAATAAGGCCTATGTACTATTGTACCTATTTAGCCCATGTATTGTACCTAGTGTTGTACTGTTTCAGGCTATGTAGTCTAATGTACTGTTGTACTCA
>NW_007538804.1:0-201 GCF_000475195.1 Diaphorina citri
TTTGGTGTTAATTTTCGTTTATGTGGGTAATTCTCTCACGACTCTTTCTCCTATGAAGGTTTTCTTCCGCAAAAATGCGCTACTTGAATGCCACCTTTTCTGCAGCATTTCTTCCGCAAAAAAATATTGCAGGAATGCCACCATTTCTGCAGCGGTAAACAAGCGGTTTTGTACCCCCACAGACATACAGACAAACACACA
>NW_007538805.1:0-201 GCF_000475195.1 Diaphorina citri
ACTTCCTCATGGGTGTGTAAGTAAAACTCCAATTTTATTTTTAGTCGAAATAAACCAGCAGCACGTGTTGTCCTCAACAGTCACCCATCCAGATAACAACCACGCGCAACATTGCTTAACTTAAGTACTCTGTTTTGTACGCGCTATTGGCATTGTATTGAATTGCACTCGGCCTCGTGAGTGTGTCGAGTAGATCCCGTC
>NW_007538806.1:0-201 GCF_000475195.1 Diaphorina citri
TTTTAACTAGAATTCAAGATGAAGAGCTGAAATTATCACGACTTTGTCCACGGATTTCTGGGTCACAGTTGAGATTCGAGCCTTTAGCAGTTTCCTTTTCATTTTCCAGGTAGCTAAAATATTTCTAAGCCTCCTTGCTAGCTAGATACGAGATACCTAACTTCTTATGAGATTAGATACATCTTGTTTGTTTAGGTACCC
>NW_007538807.1:0-201 GCF_000475195.1 Diaphorina citri
CCTTCGTTATTACATTGCCCTCTATCAAACTTCTTGAGAAAGTCACTTTTGACGGAATCAGCGGTGAAGCGTACAGGGTACTTCAAAAGGATGCTTTAAGTTGTGTCCGAACATAGTCGACCAACTGACTATGTGTGGACTCACCTTTAGGATCACATGACAAGAGCTTTTAGTAAAGAAAAATCTGCTCAGGAGGTTTTC
>NW_007538808.1:0-201 GCF_000475195.1 Diaphorina citri
ATTGAGAGGGACTTATACTTTCTTGATGGCTTATTTGGTCGCAAGACTTTAGCCTGATTATGATGGATTTCATGACTCGTGCTCATGAAAAGTTTGTAACATGCCCAAGTTTTTGGTCCACTAATACGTCCTATACATGTAGTATAATAGCATTCCAATTCCATAGAACTTTTCTGGCTGGATCTAGTTCCAGTCTCACAA
>NW_007538809.1:0-201 GCF_000475195.1 Diaphorina citri
CTAGGGTGATTGCTTTGTGCTGACATTTGGTTTGAGCTGGATGCCCTTCGCACTCAAGATTTTCTATTTCTTTAGCGAAGGAAATTTCAGGCTGGTCTGCTCCCTGTTTAAAGTCCTTCAGAAAGACTAATCTGGTCTACTCCCTGTTTAAAGTCCCCCAGCCAGACTAAGCTGGTCTACTCCTTGTTTAAAGTCCTCCAG
>NW_007538810.1:0-201 GCF_000475195.1 Diaphorina citri
GGAATCCAATGGTGAAAACCGCATCTTCCTAGCCCATCTAGAAGTGGGTTAGAATTAGTATGAGTGAGTGAGTGAGTGGGTCAGTCAGTCAGTCAGTTACACAAGGGGCTGTATATATTTAGGATAAGAACGAGATCCATTCACTCATTCACATTTCACATTTCATAGTTCACACACTGATCGCTCTATCTCTAGAACCAC
>NW_007538811.1:0-201 GCF_000475195.1 Diaphorina citri
GTGAACAACATATCCAAGGTTTACAAGAAATAGTTTTAGCATAAAACGTTCTGTCAAAGTCAAATACTCGTACTAGTTACCAGATTTGCAGCATGCAATATCACAAGGAAAAGGAATTACATATACACTGACTTGCAAATACCTACGCGTATTTCTATTACGAGTATTACGTACATGGGAAATAATTGAAAATATGTTGTA
>NW_007538812.1:0-201 GCF_000475195.1 Diaphorina citri
CCAACGATTCTAGTCACGACCTTATATGCAATATATGGAAACTTTTTTCGCGCGAACTTTCATTCATACTGGAGCTTATAGGCCTTCTGTCCAAATGCGACATACATGGTTGGAAAGCTCGTATTCTCAGCTTTCTAAATAATATACTCTGATCAAAAATTAGGTGTCGGAACACAGTTCAATTCGCTCACCAACGTTTCA
>NW_007538813.1:0-201 GCF_000475195.1 Diaphorina citri
TACTTTGGATCTTTTTCAATATTGAAAATATTTCCATCGAAAACAGATCCAACTAGAAAACCAAAGAAGACAACATGGTATTTAGGCTGGTAAATTATCCTGAAGATATATTGTTCGTTCTCGGAACGGCTAGATTTCTCCTATCCTGTCTTTCTTTTATCTCTTCGATTTCGGGACCATTAAGACCTTAGCAGTTACAGT
>NW_007538814.1:0-201 GCF_000475195.1 Diaphorina citri
CTTAGGGGCAATCTTGAAAGTACTGCTTAAAGAAAATGAGTTAATTCTACCTCCATATAATGTAATTGTAACATTTTTCCCCATCTCTAAATGGACAAAAGTAAGAAATTCCCTACCTATTTTATGTGATAGCTCAAATTATCACCAGCTGGATTACTGTCTAGCTAGAAGTACAAGCATTAATACACCGAAGAGTTGAAA
>NW_007538815.1:0-201 GCF_000475195.1 Diaphorina citri
GTAAAAAAATCACCTGAGCATGCGCGAACAATCAGCTGTTCACACGATCTTTTCTTTTGTTTTGTTGATGTTTCCATTATTTTTTTTCCAGTTTCCAGTTTTGAGTTTTGAGAATTTTGAGATTTTTTTTTCCTGAACGTTCGTGGTTTTTGTGTGAGTGAATTATTATTAAATTTATTTTAACCAGTGTTCTGGATCAAC
>NW_007538816.1:0-201 GCF_000475195.1 Diaphorina citri
ATAACTCCCTTAAAAAACAAGACCTAAACAAGGACTCTGGTTGTTATAGCTTCCCTCTGTAAATAACTCCCTTAAAAACACGACCTAAATAAGGACTCTGGTTGTTATAGCTTCCCTCTGTAAATAACTCCCTTAAAAAACAAGACCTAAACAAGGACTCTGGTTGTTATAGCTTCCCTCTGTAAATAACTCCCTTAAAAA
>NW_007538817.1:0-201 GCF_000475195.1 Diaphorina citri
GAGCCAACTTTGTTAGACTTTGGGAAAAGAGGAGTTTTATCCTTTGAAAAAAGAACATTATGAACCAATGCCTAAGAATAAGAACTAAAGAGGTCTACAATTTAATATTAGAATGCTTGCTCAGCATGCAAAAGTTTTCAAACTTTCCTCCTAATAATTTTACTGTGGTTATGATGAACTCACCATGTCAGTTCAGACACT
>NW_007538818.1:0-201 GCF_000475195.1 Diaphorina citri
GCCGACATGTCCAACCTTTTGCTTGCAAATCCTAGAACCATTGCTTCAGTTTTTTTCTCGTTCAAAAATATACTGTTCCTATAAAAATACCTCTGAAGTTCGATGAAATCTGTTTGAGCATTAGCCACAGCGGTTCTCACGTCCTTGTGAATGGAAACAATGCAAGAGTCATCAGCAAACATTTTGAGGACCCCTGTCCGC
>NW_007538819.1:0-201 GCF_000475195.1 Diaphorina citri
GGAGAGAGTAAGATAAAGGGGGAGAGAGAAAGAGAAAAGCACAGGTGTAAGGAGAGAAAAGTGAGATTTCAGGGGGGGATAAATAGAACATCAGAATGAGAGAGAGAAAGAGAGAGAGGGAGGGAGAGAGTTGAGCGCTATTTAATGTGGAATACTTAGGTAGAAATTACATTAAATTTACATTAAATCAACGTGACAATG
>NW_007538820.1:0-201 GCF_000475195.1 Diaphorina citri
GGGGGACGGACGTTCTGAGGTCCATGTTATAACTCAAATTTCCCTTTAGTTTTTCTCTTGTTTCACAATAGATTTGAAGAACTTGAAACACCTAGGTCCCTACACCTGAGCCTCTATGTGGGTTTTTTGCTGTTGGGAGCTAAGTTTCACCATAACTCTCAAACCATTAGTACTCCCAGTGTGCTGTTTCTCTGGTTCCAC
>NW_007538821.1:0-201 GCF_000475195.1 Diaphorina citri
AGAAAAACAAGTACCTCTGCACGACTTGAACGCCAACCTATGTCATAACCTTACTGCTGATGAGATCAAGTGGTGAGTTTTAGAAACTATCAAATCTCAAATTCTTTGTGGTAAAGCAGAGTGTTTTCACAACTTTTGTGGCTATCACAGCATTACTAAGTATCTCCTTTGCAAACACTTCCATACTTCAATAATCTGTTT
>NW_007538822.1:0-201 GCF_000475195.1 Diaphorina citri
AAAACAAGCAGAGCTCAGTAGGTACACACAATCACCCACCAAACATTGGTCCAATCTCCAACCATAAAGTTACCATTCTCCACAACCTCCACCCAATAAAACACTAGAAATTGCTCTCAAAAAACTAAAGTGGATGCAATTAACGGGCTCATTATTTTGGTCAAATATAGAAATTTCGGTTTCCTTCCTAAAAAAAGTATT
>NW_007538823.1:0-201 GCF_000475195.1 Diaphorina citri
CTAGAGGTAAATATAGCCTTTTACACAAAATTCCAGGTTTCTAAATTCATCGGTTCAAAAATTAAGGTGGGGGGGGGGACTTTATGAATGCACTGTATAGAGGTACATACAGTTTTATTACTGATGACTAGATGGCGCCTCCAAGAGAAATAAAAACTGTTTACTCGTTAGATAACACAGTGAAAACAAGTTGAATTCAAG
>NW_007538824.1:0-201 GCF_000475195.1 Diaphorina citri
ACACCTGACTTGAACTTCCAGCTCCACATCTTTACTAAGAAAATAACAAGTTCTCCAATCATCAAATCCAATTTTCTTGCCATTCTACAAAACTATGAAGCTCATGTTAGGATTTACACTGACGGATCCAAAGACGAGGAAAACGCAGGTTGTGCTTTTGTAATTCCCGATCGAAATATTACAAAAATGTTTAGCCTCGAT
>NW_007538825.1:0-201 GCF_000475195.1 Diaphorina citri
CCGGAGAGAATAGAGTTCGCTAGCGCTCTGATCAGCGAGTATATGAACTACGGAAGTAATGACAGGAGAGACGAGAGTCGGAGCCCAAAAACTGAACTGTGATTTTATTTTTCATGCCAGGGACCAGGGACCACAAGATCACACTTTGAGATAATCAGGCCGGGGGCTACAAAGTGAGATTAAACTCCGTTTTGGCCAGCC
>NW_007538826.1:0-201 GCF_000475195.1 Diaphorina citri
TATGCGTTCGTATATGGGGCGGACGCTTTCAAAATCATTCCACAAAGTGAACTGTTAGATACTTTTCACGAAATTGACATGGTTTCAACGTCTCCTTTCCATCAACTAATCAGTCCAATCTAAAGAGTTGAAATGTAACAAATTGACGTAATGCCTGTTTAATCCACCTATGTTGGGTGGAAATAGATCGTATCGCATACA
>NW_007538827.1:0-201 GCF_000475195.1 Diaphorina citri
ATAGTTGCAATAATATGAAAAGTTGCATTAACTGTTTGGGTTGCAATGCAATAATAGCGCAAGTCAATAACTATTATAGACACATTTGGCAATAGGCACCAGACTAGTCCAGACAGACAAAATAATCTCGCAGGTCATTACTCACCAAGGTTTTAGCCTGTGCAAATATTTTTACGACATCCGCTGATTCTCGGAACATGC
>NW_007538828.1:0-201 GCF_000475195.1 Diaphorina citri
TTTTTTTTAATTGCTTACTAAACTTGTGAAGAAACATGAAAAATCCCAAGAAAGTATTTGGTTCTTAAATCACTCTTGTCTAGGTTGTTCTTCATCTTCACCGTCACTAATTCTATCATCTGAGGGGTGGAGATCAGCTGTATTAGGTACCCGTCGTAAACGATCATGTGCATACTTGTAGGTACGGTTGTTACTGATAGA
>NW_007538829.1:0-201 GCF_000475195.1 Diaphorina citri
CTCTTTCTCACATAGCTTTTCCCTGTCAAACCTTACCACTCGTCTTTTCATTTCAATACACACATTCAATTCATAAAAGTTGGCGACGAAGGTGAAAAAGTTTTATAATATTCTTCAATTCAATCAAGATTTCAAGTTTTTCAAGATTTATTCGACGATTCCGTAACAACGATTCAACCATGGACGCAGATCAATTCCAGC
>NW_007538830.1:0-201 GCF_000475195.1 Diaphorina citri
TTTACCAGAAATTGGTCTCATCAGAAATCCCACATATATCACCTGTATCTACAATAATAATACTAAACAATAGCCAGTAAACAATTGTACCTGTAAAAACATTCCTTGAGCAACAACGATTTATCTACAAAATCAAAAAATAAAATAAAAAGTGGACGCACTAGAAAAATGCGTCTACAAAGGAAAGACGACCGTTTTTTT
>NW_007538831.1:0-201 GCF_000475195.1 Diaphorina citri
AATTCATGACGAGGGTTTTTAAAATCCAATTACCTAGTTCTTAATTTCTTACCATAAAATCTTGAGAATAAATTAAAATTTTTCCTAAAATTGCAACACGGGGTCCTAAAATCATAAAGATCATTCAAAGCGTGCAGTTTTTGCGTGTTCTCCACGAACATTGTTGTTGTTGGTTTTGTTTCTTTTGTTGTTTTTGTTTTG
>NW_007538832.1:0-201 GCF_000475195.1 Diaphorina citri
AGAGGGAAAAAAGATTTGGACAATGAAGAGATTTGAATCACGTACTGTCCGCACGCTCCTATCACCAATGAGTGACTGGTGACTGAATCACTGAATGTAATACCAGTCTGGTAATGGGGGTACCAGTGGCAGAGTGGCAGGTTATTAGATAATGACACAAACTCTAGTGGCATAACCTACTGCTGAAGTCAGGGGAACTCG
>NW_007538833.1:0-201 GCF_000475195.1 Diaphorina citri
AACTCAAAGCGAGAAAGTTTTAGATAACACTTCAGTCGTTAATTTAAGACCGGTTTTAGCGTTACCTATCAAGCGTTAGCGTTACCTAATTTGGAGGGAATTTTCAAAAAAACATTTTAGCATTATATATATGTGGGCAACGGGAAGGAGAGATATCCACACCATGGATCGCCTAGGATGCACCCATAGCCGTTATCACGA
>NW_007538834.1:0-201 GCF_000475195.1 Diaphorina citri
ATTGCTGGGGTTGGAAGGAAACATTTGACCCAGACTGTGAAATAGCTGGTTTGTTAAATATTCGAGATGAACTTGGTGAAACCACTTGATTGCTTGATGATGGCTGATTGGTGGAATGAATGTGATTTCTTGATAAAAGTGGAACATTTGGGGTGGAAGTTCTGGGTGGAGCATTCATTTTTGCAAATTGTTTCTGCTGAT
>NW_007538835.1:0-201 GCF_000475195.1 Diaphorina citri
AGATCGTTCTTGATTTTAAAAATCAATAAAATGGACAATTGTTGTAATCTAACTGTTATTAGTTATTAGTTACGAAATATATTTTATATTATCATGAATAGTTGTTAAATCTGAAATACGAAATATATTTTATATTATCATGAATAGTTGTTAAATCTGAAATAAATAGAAACGAGAAATCTGAATATAATTTTGATGGAT
>NW_007538836.1:0-201 GCF_000475195.1 Diaphorina citri
TTGTGTTCTTTTAATCTCCCTTGAGGCTTTTATTTCTCCCTTTCCTTCTCCTTCTCCCTCCCTATTCCCTCTTTCTGCCTTCCTCCTTATTCTCTCCCTCCGTATTTGCCTTTCCTCCCCTCTCTCCCTATATCTTTTTCTCTCCCTCCTTGTTTTAATGTGTATTTATGTTTTCTTGTTCTCTGTCCTAGATTGTAGTTT
>NW_007538837.1:0-201 GCF_000475195.1 Diaphorina citri
GCTTAGGAGTGACGGACATCAAGGAGAAGATTGAAGAAAGGCAACTAAGATGGTATGGGCATATACAAAGAAGACCGGACAACCACATGGTGAAGGAAGCAATGAAGATCAGTTTCAATCTAGATAAACAAAGAGGAAGACCAAGAAACAACTGGATTAGACAACAGGAGAATAGGTTAAAGAAGAATAACATCCCAGAAC
>NW_007538838.1:0-201 GCF_000475195.1 Diaphorina citri
CATGAAATTGTGCATGATAATGTTGGACACCAGGATGGTTCCAATTACACCCAATGCGAACAGGAGAGCCTCCGCCAGGGACGTTGCGGTCGAGGGCGGTCCGCCAATCGTAGACACTTCGTTGGTGCCGAAGCTCCGCGACCGGTTAAGCGACAGGGGACCACCTCCAGGCGTGACGGAGCGGTTAACGTCGGCGGCCAA
>NW_007538839.1:0-201 GCF_000475195.1 Diaphorina citri
ATCCGTCAATTTCCTACGTTACTATGAATCCCTGTCCACCTGTTTCTTTCTATCGCCGCGCCGAATTTTTCTCCAAAATCAACACGAACAACAAAACAAACAACAACAACACACCAACAACAAAACAAAACAACAACAACAACAGCAACAACGACAACAACACCACCAAGAACTACATTACCACCACCAACCAAGGCCGTA
>NW_007538840.1:0-201 GCF_000475195.1 Diaphorina citri
TTCCGACATTAGACGTCCTAAAAGAAAGTCTGACAAAGAAATGGACAATCGTGAGTCTAATCAGAACAAGAAAAATAGGCAACATCTTGAAGAAATGGCTAGAATGTCAAAGCCAGAGAGCTTTTATACAGGAAATCAGATTTCCCAAATGATGTATAAAGGTTTAGAAGAGAATAAACAGCATAAAGCTAACCACGAACA
>NW_007538841.1:0-201 GCF_000475195.1 Diaphorina citri
CATTAATTTGCAGTGACGTTTAATCATACCGAGAAGCTTGTTACATGATGTTATTAGGTTTTTTATATGTGTAGTGAATGTGAAGTCGGATTGAAATGTGATGCCCAAGTCTTTCTTTTCATGTACTCTATTTAGGATTTGATTGTTCATTTTATATTTAAATTGGATTGGTTTTTGTTTTTTAGTTATTGTCATCACTTC
>NW_007538842.1:0-201 GCF_000475195.1 Diaphorina citri
TAGAGCGATCAGTGTGTGAACTATGAAATGTGAAATGTGAATGAGTGAATGGATCTCGTTCTTATAATATAAGATTTTGGATCAAATTCACACAACCGGATAATGTTCATCTATTGGTTAGGAATCCATTTGATTCTGGTTGTCCTTGTCAAATAATCATCTCATGTAGGAGATGAGTGTAAAAATTCTTGACATTTCTGT
>NW_007538843.1:0-201 GCF_000475195.1 Diaphorina citri
ACACCAGCTCCAAGTAAACCCTTCACCGGTTTTACACTCTTACTTAAAACGGCCCTTTTCAGGGCCACCAAATCTTCTGATCTCCACTAATATACGAATGTGATATAATGTACATTTCACCTACTACCAATACCTACATTGAAAAAGAAAGGGAACAATTGGATTGTTACTTTATCAATATATTTTAGTAGTTCTGTGGAC
>NW_007538844.1:0-201 GCF_000475195.1 Diaphorina citri
TCGAATCGACTCTATGGAAGACATTTATCACAAATTTCCGAACGTATTCGAGGAAAAAATCGGTTGTGTGCCGGACTGCCAAATTAGTTTACAATTGCGCGAAAACGCGAAACCCGTTTTCATACGAGAACGTTCCGTACCGTACGCTCTACAAGAGAAAGTCGATAAAGAGCTCGATTCATTGGAAGCTCAAGGCATTAT
>NW_007538845.1:0-201 GCF_000475195.1 Diaphorina citri
CATTTGATTTCTCAAATATAATAATCAAATCATCTTCATGAATTATTTGTGTTAAAGCAGGGAGCTTTTTAACAACTTTAGTCAGAGTCAGCATGACTTGTTATCATCAATCTTTTTACATGTGTAATGACCAGAGATGTGCAAAATGCTTTTGAAAACCAATTTGAAATGCAAAATGTAAAATGCCTCTAGAAAACCAAT
>NW_007538846.1:0-201 GCF_000475195.1 Diaphorina citri
TCAACAATCATTTGATCGGACCGTTACTGGACCGTGACCGGACCTTGACTGGCACTATAGTGTGAATCAGGCTTAAGCCTCACAGTGGACTTTTTGTGTTCGAATTTGAAAAATCACCCACCATCTTTGCAACTGCCCACATTTTTTTTCTACTCTGTGAGTTGTTGTTAGTAGAAATTGTTCCAACTTTAGGTATATTAT
>NW_007538847.1:0-201 GCF_000475195.1 Diaphorina citri
TAATTGATAGTAGAAGGACAAAGCTTGAATTTCTTATGAAGAGCTTTTTTGGATAAAGTCTTATTTTTTAGATCTTGGATGAACCAAAGAGGAAATTTAAAATTGCCAAATTTAATTAAGGGAACTGATACTAGAATTGAGGACATTATAAAAATATTCAATTTGATTATCTAAAGAGGTTTTGTTTTCAGTAATAATACT
>NW_007538848.1:0-201 GCF_000475195.1 Diaphorina citri
AGACTAGAAAGCAGGGGCAAAACAAAGGTGGATTTAAGGGGTAAACGAAAAGGAGTTGATGAAGTTTAAAGGTTCCAGAGGATTCATTTGGTTAATGTTTATTGGTTATGTTAATAACACTCTCGAACGTTCTTATTCTCTTTTTTCTTTTTGTGAAACAATAATTAAGGTAAATCTTGCACTTCACTAAACTTATTTCAG
>NW_007538849.1:0-201 GCF_000475195.1 Diaphorina citri
CAAATCCATTCATTACTCAGCTCCAATTCCAGTTGTTATGACTTGCTCCTCGCTACCCAAAGTCATGACTTCTCAAAGCCTCTCTCTTTCGGACACCCTGTTCAACTAACTTTTGTTCTGACTAAACATTCTCAAAAGTTTCTTTGTTTCGCGCTTCAGTTGGCATCCTCCGAGCTTTATTTATTATACATAGATAACCCT
>NW_007538850.1:0-201 GCF_000475195.1 Diaphorina citri
GAAAGATCAAATCATGCCCAACACCTGGGTCCAGAGACTTCAGCAAAACTGGTATACACGTGAACCGAATCGCAAATGACAAATGTCAAGTTAAGAGCAGACCGATGGCTTTAAACTTGACGAAATGAGATTTCAAAGTCAAGAACTATCCGAGGATCAAGGTGCAAGTTTCAACATTTCAACGTTCGACGTCTGAAGTTA
>NW_007538851.1:0-201 GCF_000475195.1 Diaphorina citri
AGGTGATAGAAAATTGTTTGTCCAACGTTGTTGTTGGTGTCGTTGTTGTTGTTGTTTTGTTGTTGGTGTGCTGTTGTTATTTTGTTGTTGGTGTGCTGTTGTTGTTTGTGTTTGTTGTTTGTGTTTGTTGTTCGTGTTATTTTTGGAGGAAAATTCGGCGCGGCGATAGAAAGAAACAGGTGGACAGGGATTCATAGTAAC
>NW_007538852.1:0-201 GCF_000475195.1 Diaphorina citri
GTTTTAGATTTGTTACAAATTTAACGGGGTCTATCAAAGATATAAAACTGAATTTATTAGATCAAACAATGGATAACGAGAAGACAATGTCAATTGTGTAAAATTGTTGAAGCTACTGATTTAAACGAGGACACTTCACACAATGGTGCAACTTAAGTTAAAATTTACACAAAAGAGTTGAAAACTTTTAAATGTTGTTAC
>NW_007538853.1:0-201 GCF_000475195.1 Diaphorina citri
TCTCTCTTCGATTTCGGGACGATAAGACCATAGCAGTTAAAGTTCCCTCTGTCAAACCTCTTAAAAAAAAAAAAAAAATCATTACTGCTGAAATCAATCAAATCATGGATTTCGCTGGCTGCAACAATAGAGAACGAAGGTGTTTTTCAAATTTATATTAGATCAACCACAAATAATGTAAAATAAACAAAACTTTTTTCA
>NW_007538854.1:0-201 GCF_000475195.1 Diaphorina citri
TGACTATACAAACAAATTCTAAAATCACATTGAAATCTAACATTTTATTTTTTATTGGAAAGGTTACCTATCAGATAAGAGTAATGAAATATTTCTCTTTTTTACCTTAGTGAACAAATGCCCCATCATGGCCACATCTTAATAATAATCTTTATTTTCTTCTCAGGTAATGCTGTCAGCATGTAGTACTTACTTTGATGC
>NW_007538855.1:0-201 GCF_000475195.1 Diaphorina citri
TGTAATGATTGTTCTGTGAAACGCCATTGTTATATTGGCGGGGAACTCGTGTAGGAGGGGATTTCCAGTGTGGAATAATTATGAGGGTTTGAGCGAGAATTCTTTCCATTCTTGGAAAAGTAAGTAGTTCAATTTCTGTTTTAACAGTCAGGGGGTGGCCATCCCCGGTTGTGACCGGATTCAGTCCGATAATCCGATTAG
>NW_007538856.1:0-201 GCF_000475195.1 Diaphorina citri
CAATGCGGTTAAGAATTACCCGATACCCAAAAACACCAAGCAACTTAAAGGGTTCTTAGGTTTGCTAGGGTATTATCGTAAATTCATAAAAAACTTTGCTGGTCTCACTAAGCCTCTCACTATGAGACTAAAAAAGGACGCCGTCATAAACGTAAAAGATCAAGATTATGTTGAGTGTTTTGAAATCTGTAAAAACTTGCT
>NW_007538857.1:0-201 GCF_000475195.1 Diaphorina citri
CGCCTTGTCGAAAGTATAGTCGACGACCGTCGTTTTGGTCCGACGGCGCCCCGTGGTCGTCTGTGTGGTCGTCGGAAACAGTGTGGTCGGCTCAAATGGCGGCCACATAAGCGGCAAACCGCCTAGTACGCGGAGGTGAAACTGGGACATGAAGTTGTGCGAGTCCGGCCCGTAGTTGAGCACAACGCGATAGCCCTTGTA
>NW_007538858.1:0-201 GCF_000475195.1 Diaphorina citri
CGACATCAAGGCTAAGGCTTCTTAATCTTGGTGGGCTAAGGCTTTTTAATCTTGGTGGAAAACCACAGCACACAATTTAGTTTTTGTAAAATTAAACATTTCTTCCCAACTCCTCCGCAGGTCCGGAAAAAAGAGGCCGCCGACTCCAAGCGGGAACGCAAGGCGGCCAAAACGTTGGCCATCATCACCGGCGCGTTCGTC
>NW_007538859.1:0-201 GCF_000475195.1 Diaphorina citri
CATGAATTTTTTCCTCTTCCTCGTTAACCTATGAAATGACAAGTTTACCTGTTTACCTACTAACAAGCCCTTTTTAGTTTTTGCTGAACTGGTTTTTGGGGGATTTTTTTCACATTTTCTCAGACAAATGAGCTCTGATCTCGAAATTTGTCACGACGACCTATGAACTCAAAGCGAGAAAGTTTTAGATAACACTTCAGT
>NW_007538860.1:0-201 GCF_000475195.1 Diaphorina citri
TTTCACAGTTACAGAGTGACAGTACAAGTAGACAGTAACAGTAGACAGTACTACACAGTGACAGTGACTAGGGAACAGTGTAGGGATGGGTAAATATTCTCTGAGTCGATTCAAAGAGTCGATTATTTCAAAAGAATCGTGAATCGCGATTCTTAAATTCAAAGAATCGCGATTCTTTGAAGAGTTGCGATTCTTTGAAGA
>NW_007538861.1:0-201 GCF_000475195.1 Diaphorina citri
TTTTATTTATCTTCCAGGTCGACAGCAATTTATTTTGAGGACCACAATCTATTTCCAGGACCACAATCAAAATTTAAACTTGGTTTACTCTTGGAGTAACTTGGAGTGGTTGATTTCGGTATAAACCCTTGAGACTTCCGTCTTCCGTGCCCTGTGTTTTATGTCCAACGAAATCACATACCTACCTATGTACTATGATTT
>NW_007538862.1:0-201 GCF_000475195.1 Diaphorina citri
GGCACTCACTGATGGCAGCCAGTGAACCCAGCCCAACGCCATTGACCCGCCGTCTCTTCATCACCGAGGGGACAACCAAGCTGCAGTTCCTAGTCGACACTGGCACCGATCTATGCGTTTTCCCTCGCTCCGCAACATCTGGTCGACGAGAGAAATCAGACTATGTCCTGTCAGCAGCCAATTCCACGGACATTCATACAT
>NW_007538863.1:0-201 GCF_000475195.1 Diaphorina citri
CGAGCGGCTGATAACTTTATATTGACCATACTAAACAACAAAAGATGAGAAAAGGAAGACAGGATGGGAGAAAGCCAGCCCTTCCAACAACGGTTATAACTAGGCTTGCCAAATATCCAAAATGTTCGGGACGCGAATCCGCGAACATAATTGCCAAATCCGCGAACATAATCGCAAAATCCGCGAACAAAATCGCCAAAT
>NW_007538864.1:0-201 GCF_000475195.1 Diaphorina citri
TGAAGTAAACGAAAGTCCTCCTTGTACAGTCTAACATCTAGACTCTAAATAAAGCACTAGGGATGGGCGATATATATCGATATTTTGGTTTCGATATATGATATTACAGTTTCGATATATATCGATATATCGGAAAAAAAATCGATATTTTACTTTCGATATATCGATATCGGAAATATCGATATTTTTATAAATATCGCC
>NW_007538865.1:0-201 GCF_000475195.1 Diaphorina citri
GGACTTCACGACGATTGGGTCTCCGCCCCAAGTCCACCCGGAAGACCAAGGATCCCAAGGATACCAAGGACTTTCGGCCAAAGATCGTCATCCCCGTTTCGACAACACCAACTCCGTTTCTTCGTCTATGGAGCGGCTCTACCCAGCGGGACTGCTCCAAAGGACTTCAAAAATATTGGTGAAATCCACCCTGTGAGATTT
>NW_007538866.1:0-201 GCF_000475195.1 Diaphorina citri
TTAGCTGTTCTCCTCCCTGTTTATAGTCCCACAGCCAGACGCTAGTCTACTCTCTGTTTAATGTCCCCTAGCCAGACACGTCGTGAGGACTTGTGCTTAAAGCAGATAGAACATCTGAAGTAACTTACCTGGTTTAGCAGGTGCTCGTGGTGGCTCCAGCCTATGTGATACAAGTTCACACCATCCGACAGGATATATATC
>NW_007538867.1:0-201 GCF_000475195.1 Diaphorina citri
TCTCCAAGCTCTATCCAACTCTAACTGTAACAACTCCTTGCTTTCTAAAATATACAATAGTTGGAAAGAACTGAAGTCCTATGGAAAAGACATCATATTTATGTGGTGCCCATCACATTGTGGGATAGATGGCAATGAAGTCGTGGATAACGCCACGAGAAACCCAAATCCTTTATTACAACCTTAAAAACTGTGCTCAGC
>NW_007538868.1:0-201 GCF_000475195.1 Diaphorina citri
TCAATTATGTACCTACCAAAACTACCTAAGACCTGAGTAAACAGTGTAAGCAATCGGTGCATTTTACTAAACTTTAATAAATTGGAGATTTTACGGTCGAAATCGATTACCTACTTATTTACATCTTCGGTTAAAGTTTGGTAGTAGGTATACCTATTTATGTTTGTTAGAGGTAGAGGACGACAATAAAAATCCCATGTA
>NW_007538869.1:0-201 GCF_000475195.1 Diaphorina citri
GTATACAGGGTGTGGCAGTAAAGTTTTGCACTCAATTTACACCCATATTTGAGGAGGCGTAAGCGGAAAAGGACTATGTAGGAAGCTAACTGTCGGCGCCATTATCAGTGACTTGACGGTAATCCTGATCTCTTGGTTAGGTGGAAGAGTGACTCATACTAAGCTCTTTCAAATGTCTCTGTGACATTCAAGTGGTCAGAG
>NW_007538870.1:0-201 GCF_000475195.1 Diaphorina citri
CCATCCTGAAACAGAAAGCAGACAGCTTCAATCCCATATGGGTAGCAATGCACATAAAACTTCGAGTGTTCAAGTCCATAACATCTACCTACATTAATTATCCGATCAAAATTGAGCCAGACTAATTAGCTTGGAGGGTAGCGCGTCTGTCTTGTAAGTGTTAGGTCGCGGGTTCGATTCCCGCCTGGGGCGAACTTCATC
>NW_007538871.1:0-201 GCF_000475195.1 Diaphorina citri
CAATATTCAACCTAATGCTTTTCTGAGGGATGACAGCATCCCGTCCTCCTCTCCAACTGTTTCAACATTAAGGTACACAACCCAGTTTTTCTCTTCAACCTCTCATTTTTCTCTACATCCCTTCGTTTTACATCCTCCCTCTTGTACGCTCTCGCTTGGAGTAGAAAATCCTCTTATCACTACTTGAAACCTTCCCCCTCA
>NW_007538872.1:0-201 GCF_000475195.1 Diaphorina citri
ACTGAGCACAGTGCACAGTTTGATTAGTCTTGGAAGTTCATCATGGACAGCTATGAAATGAACAAACATCTTACTCAGAGGTTGATAATGTTGATAGTTTGATTGTTGGTTATATTTTGATCAAATGATGCGGGTAAAATAACCGCAGCCTCAATGGAGTCAAGTGTATTATGTAATTATGTTACAATGGCGACTTCTAAC
>NW_007538873.1:0-201 GCF_000475195.1 Diaphorina citri
TAAATAATTTAAAACATTTTCCCCCCGAAAAAAATTCCCGGTGGCGTGGGGTAAGTTTGACACGGGGGGTATTGAGAATAAAAATGGAGGGCTCTTAATTTATTTTAGCGTCATATTGTATAGGTACACTGAGAAAAAAAATGCTCGATTTCCCACAAAAAAACACAGAAAAACTTCTGTGACCGGTTTTTTGTGAAGTCA
>NW_007538874.1:0-201 GCF_000475195.1 Diaphorina citri
ATGCAGGACTTTATTTTATTTTCGATCATTTTGTCCATTCCCGGAAACCAAACTTTCCCACGCAATAATTGTTTAGTCTTCACAAGACCAAAATGTCCCTTATGAGCAAAATACAACGTTCTTGCTTGCAACTTCTGAGGTATGACAATCCTTCTTCCTCGAAGTAAAATACCATCATCAGTCACTGTCAACTCATCCCGA
>NW_007538875.1:0-201 GCF_000475195.1 Diaphorina citri
GCGAGTTGCTGGAGCACACGCTGAGCCTGATAAGGCGACGGAGGTAGACCAAACGTGCAGGTGGTTAGTTCGTACTCAGCAACCGCTTTGGAGTCCCCTGCATGCCACAAGATGTGCTGATACTTGCGGTCAGCTGGATGAATGAAAATGGACCGATACATAGCTTGAATATCGCACGTTATCGCAACCGGATTCAAGCGG
>NW_007538876.1:0-201 GCF_000475195.1 Diaphorina citri
TCAAGAGGAAGGCAGAAGACAGGGAAACATGGCGTACTGCAGCAAACCAGCCTAATGGCTGTTAACCAATGATGATGAAGTGATCCATTAGAAAGAGGTGTTTTTAACACACTATCTCCACTGGCTAGATATGTTGAAATATCCCAGAGTCCTTTTTTTATATACATACTGCCAAAATGAGACTGAAAAGTCCCTTCACTC
>NW_007538877.1:0-201 GCF_000475195.1 Diaphorina citri
AAAAAGAGCAACGCTCAATGGAGAGGTAAAGAACATTAGGCATGATGTTGTTGAGAGAAAAAATACCTTCTTGAAGCACGAGGTACAAGCATTAAGTTTATGTTGTGACATGGAAACATTGGATTCAGTGGTTCCTAAATGGGAAATTACCAGAAGTTTCTACCTCTGCTTGAAACAGGGTCATAGGATAGTTTAGGCTGG
>NW_007538878.1:0-201 GCF_000475195.1 Diaphorina citri
CAGATTATTCAATTGGCATGAACAACTAGCTACTTGCTTTGATCTTTTTGTTTAGTTTTGTAAATTTATTTATTTTATCTTATATTATAAAAACAAGATGTTCTCATATAGTTACATTTTCAGGAGTCTAAAATATTTACAGAATGTTTAGACCTCAACACATGTTTCACACTTTGATACATTACTTCTAGCTGTGATAGT
>NW_007538879.1:0-201 GCF_000475195.1 Diaphorina citri
TATGCGAGGCAAAGGATAATTATCTTTTCGGGTCACTTCGTTCAACTTACGGAAATCCAAGCAAAAGCGATATTCTCCATTACTTTTCTTTACCAGGACGATGGGGTTTGACCAGGGGGAAGTACACGGTTCGATTACTCCTTCTGCCAACATTTTGTCCACTTCCTGGTGAATAACAGCCTGCAGTTTTGGGTTAACATG
>NW_007538880.1:0-201 GCF_000475195.1 Diaphorina citri
ATGGGTATTTTTCAAAGTTGATCTTTTTGCTTAAAATTAATCTTTGGTGATTGATACCTTTGTCAGTACTAGGTAACTATACCTAAATATCTTGAGAATCGAGACCAAGGTCCTTGCAAACTGTACAAAGGTACCTACTGAAATGCCTCTACAGGTTTCAGACCGATACGCCAGGCAAAGGCGTCAAAAGGCCCCGAATTT
>NW_007538881.1:0-201 GCF_000475195.1 Diaphorina citri
GTACACAGAGTTCAGAATTCAATGGAAGTGTCCGATATCAGTGAGAATCTGTTGCTATTTTGAACACCTCAGGAGTAGGTACACAGTTTGAGGAAATATCAGGTAATAATTTCAAGAGGTTTAAACCGTATCACACAAAAGTCAGTCAAATACCGGCAAAATTTCATGCAACAGGTAAATCTCCGTAGTCAGTCAGCCGGT
>NW_007538882.1:0-201 GCF_000475195.1 Diaphorina citri
CCCCCGGAATAACTTCAATGATTTTCAGTGACGGAGGTTTTACCCACCAATCGGCGAAAAGCTACCTGCCCGAGTCGGGCCGGGAAAAGCCAGCCACCGATTCCCCAGATGGTCACCCATCCAGATAACAACCACGCACAACGTCGCTTAACTTAACTGGTACGTTCAACGTATTTTCGTCGCTGGGCAATCGCGTGCTGC
>NW_007538883.1:0-201 GCF_000475195.1 Diaphorina citri
TGGATTTGAGCCTGGTGCCGCCCGCCCCGGAACCGACTGTGGTGCACCCTGGTGAGTAATTTTTGCACCTTGGTGCGTAACTTGCACCCTAATAGGTAAATAGTTTGCACCCTGTTGTAGGTTGTACCTATACCTTATCCATTTGAATATGGCAGCAAGGAGTCATCGACCCAAAATGAAAGAACCAATCAGAATGCGAGA
>NW_007538884.1:0-201 GCF_000475195.1 Diaphorina citri
TGCACATTTCAGTACCTAGGCCTCAAGTTGAAAACAAAAAGTACAAAGTGTACTTAGGTAAGTACCACCCAGAGGAAACTAGGTATAGGTACAAACACAAATTGAAAGTTGACATGGAAGTACCTCTCAGAGTAAGGTTGGGCCGTTGGACCGTTCTTAGGGGTTCCTTTTATACCTTCCTAAATAAAAGGATCATGGCTA
>NW_007538885.1:0-201 GCF_000475195.1 Diaphorina citri
ACACCGGGGTGATGGTCTCTAGCCATGTTTAATTGGCTCATCCTGAACCGCAGTCAACCATCGTGAGGACTTGTGCTTGGTCTTTAGCAGAGAGAACCCTTTGTAGAACTGCCAGCTCGCTACGCTGGTTAGGGTTAGCTGTTCTCCTCCCTGTTTATAGTCCCACAGCCAGACGCTAGTCTACTCTCTGTTTAACGTCCC
>NW_007538886.1:0-201 GCF_000475195.1 Diaphorina citri
TACGGTACATCCTAGAGAAAAAGTGTAAATGTATGGAATGTAGAAAATAAAAAGACAAACAACTTTCTAATTTATTGTCATTAGAAAAAAGTTACCGGAAACGAGATATTCTCAAAAAACCCCTTTTTTGGCCGCCATTTTGAAAAAAAAGGCCGCCATTTTGTTCGTATACATGGTTTTCGGTGTCACCCCTTCCTAAAA
>NW_007538887.1:0-201 GCF_000475195.1 Diaphorina citri
GTAGTGATTATATCATTTTGTTGACCTCATATTCTCGAGATTTGTAAACAATGACTATCTCTTGTAATTCGACCACTAGAGCCAAGAAGAACTTACCAATAACAACCTCCAATTTCCAGGTACCGTTAAACTGTACCTGTTTTGTCTATTGAATCCATGGTCTAGTTAGGGGAAACGCTTTGGTGACTATTACGCCAATAT
>NW_007538888.1:0-201 GCF_000475195.1 Diaphorina citri
GATTGCCTTGTTCCCCTTCCGCCAAACGGTTTCCCGTTTGGCCGCCAAGTACATCAATAGGGGTTTTTTGGGTTGGTAAAGTATTGTTAAAATTCATAGAGGTTCCCACGAGTATTAACATTATTAAACATCAAAAATCCAGCCCTAAGGCTACCTCTTACTAGAGGCCGCCGAGCACTTGTGGCACGCTACTATGCCGCG
>NW_007538889.1:0-201 GCF_000475195.1 Diaphorina citri
AATTTTTCAAAATTTCCAGTCTACTTTTCCAAGATTTTCTACCCTATTCCCACTGCGCCGCAGCCGATTTTTTTTTCCAAGCAATGTTCTCAGGCTTGTTAAATTTCTTGAGTCCTCCATTTACACCATGAAATAACTGCGCCGCAGGCCAAAATTTTTCAAGATAAATGACCTTTGACCAAGATAATGACCTCAAGACTA
>NW_007538890.1:0-201 GCF_000475195.1 Diaphorina citri
CTAGTGATGAAGAAAGCTTACTTGAAACAACCCAAGAAATGGATGAATTGATTTCACTACAAGAAGAGTTGGTAGAAGTTGTTCAAAAGAAAAAGAGAGGAAGAAAACCCAAAGCAAGACCTGCAACTAGCGATGAAGAAAGCTTACATGAAACAACCCAAGAAATGGATGAAGAAATTTCACTACAAGAAGAAGTTGTGG
>NW_007538891.1:0-201 GCF_000475195.1 Diaphorina citri
TGGAGGTTCCAGGTTACTTCCAACATCAGTATAACTGTCATACATAAACTTCACAACATTATTCACGGTATAACTCACACTTCACGGGATAACTCTCTCACACTTATTCCTTCTCTATGTCCGTTGATCGAAATTTGTTTTATAGTACCCACTAGTATTATGATTCCTAGACATCTTATTACTCACTTGTAAAGGACTCAC
>NW_007538892.1:0-201 GCF_000475195.1 Diaphorina citri
AATTTCCTATCTTAAAATACTCCCCGTGTGATAAGGAATCATATAAAGTATGAAAAAAATTGATTTTTTTTTTTTTAAATTTTTCTTTCGAAGTTCGAAGTTCGGAGCAACATTGACTTTGGAGGACCATACCGGGATAGCATACCAAATTTCATCAGATCTACCTGAAATATTAGAGATTCTGAACTTGACCGCAGTTTG
>NW_007538893.1:0-201 GCF_000475195.1 Diaphorina citri
TTTTTCTCCTTTTTCGTATCTCCATCTTTGTTCCTTTCTCAAGCATACTTTCTACTTGTTTCTCTCTCTCTCTCTCTCCCTCCCTTTCTCTCTCTTCTTTTCTCTAACCGTTCTTCGTCTTCGTCTTCTTCTTCTTCATCAACTCTTTATCATCATCTTCTTTAACTACACCTTTTCTATATGGGGTATTAGTATTAGGTC
>NW_007538894.1:0-201 GCF_000475195.1 Diaphorina citri
GAGCAGAACAAACCTGTGAAAACCGTTTGTCTTTATCCTAAACCGTTTTCCGGAAAACTCCGGAAAACTCTTTTGAATTATGGAAAATCTCAATTTTCAGACAAACAGTTGACAAATTTTTAACGGCCAGCCCGGTTTTAAATAGCTCTCAAGGAGCAGAACAAACCTGTGAAAACCGTTTGTCTTTATCCCAAACCGTTT
>NW_007538895.1:0-201 GCF_000475195.1 Diaphorina citri
TTCTTAGATAAACACCGATAAATAGGGAAGAAATAGCTTCAAACTTCTTCAAAGCATCCCTGCAGCCTTGAAGCCATTTCATTGAGCGGCTCACAACCCATTCTCATCTTCATCTCAATGACTTTACCATCTGGTACCGCTATCCTCGACCCTCACGAGTACCCACTCGTAAGAACCCACTTGAGACCGCGCCAGTTGGTG
>NW_007538896.1:0-201 GCF_000475195.1 Diaphorina citri
AATATACGAGTATTAATTAAGTATTTTATTTTTAATCAAATTAGCAGCATACGTACATACATATGCCATTTGCACTTTAGAATCCAATGATTCACGCCAAATATTGACCTGGTTTGTTAAATGCCCTAATAGGTCCTAGAAGTTCAAGGTGGAATTTTTCCATTGTAGGGTTGAACCAACTTCAACCCGTCTGGCTGGTGG
>NW_007538897.1:0-201 GCF_000475195.1 Diaphorina citri
GCCACAAGCGTCTAATGTAGCAGTTGTTCCATTGCTACGAAATTAAAACGGCGGTGGAACACTCATCTTTTTAAAAAACCAAAAAAAAACTTATTCATTGTCAAATATATTTGTTTTTGCCTAAAAAATTAAAAATCTCTTTGTTAATTTATTAAAATATTGATTTCCTACATTTTCAAATGATCCGCGAACCTAAAAGTT
>NW_007538898.1:0-201 GCF_000475195.1 Diaphorina citri
CATCATCATCATCTCATCTCTAGATTCTCTAGCCAAGGTTGTCTGTCTAGTGCCGACCGGCAAAACTATGAATGCACTTGTGTACGGTTAGACAAACTAGGGAAGACTAGATACGATGTTTTTATAGTCGTACAGAGATGTACGACATTTCAGCGCTTGTGATTTTATCGTACAGAAAGCATAGGAGACCTTGTTTAGACT
>NW_007538899.1:0-201 GCF_000475195.1 Diaphorina citri
TACTTTTGGATCAGCGCCTGTAAAATGATGTTGTAATTATCAGCCGTGGGCAAAATACCTGTACAAACATTGAGTGCATTGTTGGAAAGCTTAGATAATAAATATTGTACTTTCTGTGTATTGGATAACTCAGCGTTCTGATCAATGAGAGTTCTGAACGACTCGTACCAGAGCGGCCATTCCGTGGGGTCACCTGAAAAC
>NW_007538900.1:0-201 GCF_000475195.1 Diaphorina citri
CCTAGCTCATCTAGAAGTGGGTTAGAATTTGTATACGTGAGTCAGTCAGTTACACAAGGGGCTGTATATATTTTAGACGCTTCGCGCTCCCTTGTTTACGGTCGCGCTGCGCGCTCCCGGGGACTTCGCGGGGTTGTGCTTGGGGTCGCGCTTCGCGCTCCCTTGCTTACGGTCGCGCTGCGCGCTCCCGGGGGCTTCGCG
>NW_007538901.1:0-201 GCF_000475195.1 Diaphorina citri
TCTACTCCCTGTTCAACATCCCGCAACCACCCCAGATATTATAAGTTTGTTAATCATAATCAATCTATGCTTTTTTTTTTAACTTTTTTTCCTAACTTTTATAAATTGTACCAAATTCTATTTAAAAAAAAAAATGTACCAAATACATAAGACCTTGTTTAGACTGCAGGAGTAAAGGGACTTTTCAGTTTTATTCTGGCA
>NW_007538902.1:0-201 GCF_000475195.1 Diaphorina citri
TGTGGGTGTAAATTTATATACGAATATTGTACTTGGCTTTTCCGCAACACCACCCATTTCTTCTCTACAACAATACAAACGAAAAGCTACCTTAACATAAGATAATAAAGATAATTTAATTTGCTCCTCCCTCATCCTTCTTCTCTTTATACTCCTCCTTCTCCTCTCTTCTTCCTTTATACACCTCCTTCTTCTCCTTAA
>NW_007538903.1:0-201 GCF_000475195.1 Diaphorina citri
CCCGGGCGGGAATCGAACCCGCGGCCTAGCGCTTACAAGGCAGACGCACTACCAACCAAGCTAACTAGGCTGGCTAAGGAACCTTTTAAAAAAGGAAAAAAGTGGAGTGATTCAGTTACCTGAAGAGTACGGAGTTGATTGATATACTTGATTGATATACGGAGTTGATTGATAATAAAGAAAATGGAGTGATTCAGTTAC
>NW_007538904.1:0-201 GCF_000475195.1 Diaphorina citri
TAAAATTAATACCTGTGAAATTTTATGATTATGACACTGCCTACTGTGTTGAGTTATAGCTCATAGGTAGAGATTACACTGATAGCAGATTAGCCTATGAACTACTACTAATATGTACTAACTGTTGTCGGTAGCGTTATCACCTTATCAGCTAGGCTCAAGATAATTAGCTCACGAGGTGGCCTTGGCCACTATCAGATA
>NW_007538905.1:0-201 GCF_000475195.1 Diaphorina citri
TGCATAAGGGCTACCTACTCAAATACTTACTGATCTGTATAAGCAGCTGACTACCGCTAGAAGTATTAATTTCTGGTCTTAACCGAAATATTGTCAAGATAAGAAGGTTTTGTTAGCATATTTATAAGTACTATCAAATTAAGAGGATAATACAGAAAGCTCATTGAAGATCAATATTAACCCAAGTCTTTTATTGGTTTC
>NW_007538906.1:0-201 GCF_000475195.1 Diaphorina citri
TATCATTATGGGATTCTGTATTCTGTCCTTTTCTTTTAGCAGCATCATTTTCAATTTTGTTTGCCTCTTTTTCTGTTCAAGAAATAAATGTAAAACAATGTGAAAATTTAGAAAATCAATGACATCATCATCATCATAACTATCAATCTTGAGATTGGTTTGTAGTTCTCCACGCTCTTCTATCAGAAGTCTTCCTCTTCA
>NW_007538907.1:0-201 GCF_000475195.1 Diaphorina citri
CACCGAAGCGAATACAATAGTCCGTCCACTATACCTTTTATTATTAGTAATAATAAAGGAAGGACGGACTAAAAAGCTCTTTCTGACCATAGCCTCAATTATTATTTTATTGCTTTAACCCTAAAGGATTGCAAGCTCATGTTTATACTGATGATTCTCACAGTACCTAGCTAAAAAGTTAACCCAGTACTGCAAGATGCT
>NW_007538908.1:0-201 GCF_000475195.1 Diaphorina citri
TAAACTTCTAAATTAAATCACTAATGAGGAATCGAAATTTCTTTTCACCCATCAACACTATCAACAGACCATGTAGGCGAACACTAGGAAGTGTCCATTTTAATCGATACCATTTCTTTTTCCATAATCGTCAATGAATGTGCTTGGATCTTAACCCGATATATCATAATTTCAAGATCTAGAATTTGTTGGGCTGAAATG
>NW_007538909.1:0-201 GCF_000475195.1 Diaphorina citri
AGGTTTTCGATGCATTCCCAGGCTAGTTTGGAACTAACCTTGGGGGATTTGAGGGTGTTCAGAGCAGCTTGGCTGTCCGAGAAAAACGTAATTTGTCTTCCTCTCCAGCCAAGGTCCAGTGCGTGCCTGGCTCCCATAAGTATGGCAAAAAGTTCGGCCTGGTACACTGTGGTGAGCGTTCCTAGGCCGGCTGATTGCCTA
>NW_007538910.1:0-201 GCF_000475195.1 Diaphorina citri
TGTAAAGGAACGTCATAAATTTAGCTCGAATTTTGACATTATTTGTCTGGTAATTATTTTTTCTTACTTTCTTGTCAAAAATTTCGAGTCTTGCCAAAAAATCTCAGACTATTTCCGTCCGTAGCGAATTTTTCGCATTGATAAAAATAAAGAAAACAATGTTCATTACTCATTTACCTTTGTAGGTATTTCAGCATCTAC
>NW_007538911.1:0-201 GCF_000475195.1 Diaphorina citri
ATTCTTCTTTCATTCCTTCCCTCGACACCTCTCTTCTATCTTTCTATCTCTTCTTTAGTCTTATTTCGGAGTGGTTCTCCTTTTTCCATTCAGTTTCTCTTACCTCTCTTGTATATCTTTCCATCTCTTCTTTACTCTCATTTCGAAGTGTTCTCATTCTTCTTTTTCCATGCATTTTCTCTTACCTCTCTTCTTTACTCT
>NW_007538912.1:0-201 GCF_000475195.1 Diaphorina citri
ACTTTCCTAAATAACCCACAGTTTACCTCATGACTCATATTTTATTTTACTCTATGGCCCACAGTTTACTCCATGACCCTCACTTTACTGTGTGGCCCACATTTTATACAGACTGTGACCCACAGTTTACTGTTTGGCTGGTACGCGGGGTGTGAGTTTGACTTGTATTCCTGATTCTGGTCGTAGGATAAGTTCATTCAT
>NW_007538913.1:0-201 GCF_000475195.1 Diaphorina citri
GGTCGAACTCGTTTACTTTATGAATATCGAGCCAAATGTACTTGCCTGACAACTCGGAGGTCCAGGGTTCGATAAAAGAAGAAAGTGGTTAGGCACCTCGTCTTAGGGAAAGTGAAAGGAAAGGTGCAAATTTGAAGATTTATGGTGGCTGGGACCAAGAAACGGGGCAGATATGTATTTGAAAAAGCTTTACGATATCTT
>NW_007538914.1:0-201 GCF_000475195.1 Diaphorina citri
AAGCACAATCATAAAGCAAATTTTCCAAGTAATTATTTGGCCCCCGAAGGCCCACCTGGGTTCTCTTTCTGAGTTCTACAGTTCTCTGAACTCCTAGTTCTAGTCTTAAAAAGCTGAGGAAAGTCCTACCTTAAACTCAAGGCCGGGAAAATACAATTCTTCCTGGGTGAGATTCTCTTTCCATTGCTTGATAGTGAGGAG
>NW_007538915.1:0-201 GCF_000475195.1 Diaphorina citri
TAATGTGTATTTATGTTTACATATCAGGATTCAAGATGGAGGAATATTGTTGTAACTTTGTGACGTGATAACATGCCAAGCTTTGTAACCTTGCAACCTCTTCTACCTTGATACTGCTTTCGAATTGACAAGCTCGCGAGGGTTTGTGAACTTGATAAACATCCCCAGACGAGGTTTTGTGCTTCCGATTTTTCATTTCTG
>NW_007538916.1:0-201 GCF_000475195.1 Diaphorina citri
TGTTATTCGGGCCAGGGCTGTTACCGTTTTTTCCGCCTTATTGGTTATATATTCTAGATGTGGTTGAAAACTTAGCCTTCTGTCTAAAACGACTCCTAAGTATTTGATGTTATCTTTTTGTACTATTTCTTGTCCCCCCCACAAGAAGTGCATATCCCTATATTGTTTCCTTCCGACGATTAACATACATTCCGATTTCTC
>NW_007538917.1:0-201 GCF_000475195.1 Diaphorina citri
CTAAAAACTGACCATCGAAAATTTGACCCGATTACATTACTTTCCTTCCTATAGGATAAGGAAAGTAAAAAGTACCTAACTATGTACCTACCTATAACTTACAATCTTCATTTTGTTGGTGTGATTCTGTATGAATAGTGATGTAGTTTTTCGGGCCTTTGCTTCCATTTCAGGGCTTACTCGTGAGAGAGATTTCAAATT
>NW_007538918.1:0-201 GCF_000475195.1 Diaphorina citri
ACTTGAACTCTAGTGTGTAGCTATTTCGAAAGTAGGAGTAGGTCATTTGTGAATAGTTAACGTAACTATTGGTAGGTAGATATTTAATTTGAATTTAAACTCCTGCAACACAAACATGAAAGCGAAGTTTTCTAGAACTGTAAATTATTGATGGACGTCAATTTTTCAATAAAATTAATAACTGCCTAGATATACCCACAG
>NW_007538919.1:0-201 GCF_000475195.1 Diaphorina citri
TTAGTTTGTTTCTAGCGGGCACAGGAAGTCTAGGATTTGAGGGAGAAGAGAGGGAGATAGCTGTGGCCAAGTCAGGAGAATTAGACGGCCGAGATAAGCGAATGGGCACATTATAATTAGTAATATAATGGTGTGTTTGTGACGTCACCACGGTGGGAAAGAAAGGAGCAGCCAGAGGCGAGAGTGTGGACCTAGTGGAAA
>NW_007538920.1:0-201 GCF_000475195.1 Diaphorina citri
AAAACCAGGCGCTATTACCTTACTAGAATCTAGCAGCAGGCTAGGGGGCTGGGTGCGATCTGTGCAGTCACCAGAGGGGCTCATCTTTGAGAAAGGCCCCCGGACAATTCGGCCGAAAGGTAGACTAGGAGCGAACACATTGAAACTGGTGGAAGACTTGGGATTAGCAGAACAAGTGATACCCATCACCTCCTCCCACCC
>NW_007538921.1:0-201 GCF_000475195.1 Diaphorina citri
TGACTAAAGCTGTCACACAACACATAACATAACACAGTCAAAGACTGATTCAAAGAAATACACCAGAGTCATACATAATACTGACACCCTGACATAACCATCATAGAAAAGATCAACCAAGATCGCAACCTTTGGTGAAAGTGGGATGCTATTGTGTTACTGAGCGACAAACAGCATTCAGCAAATTTGAGAACAATACTC
>NW_007538922.1:0-201 GCF_000475195.1 Diaphorina citri
AATGTATAAATACCTGACCAATTTGTAACTTCCTTCCAAGATAGATGCTCAGTTAGATCTTTTCGCGTCCTGTAACCTGTAATGATATCATTACTTGTTTTATTCAATACTTCCATAGTTTACATGAGTTAATTTATGTTTTAATCTTTTAATAGATTTTGTCACAGTTTTAAAACAAATATACCTTGTTCCCTCCTGTGT
>NW_007538923.1:0-201 GCF_000475195.1 Diaphorina citri
CAGCCTCCTTGACAGGCGCGTGTCTAGCTTCGTAACAACTGCCTTGAAACTTATGCAATATGCATCACTGATGATAATTTTATTACCAGCCTGCTTGGCAGGCGCGTGTCTAGCTTCGTAAAAACTGCCTTGAAACTTATGCAATATGCATCACTGATGATAATTTTATTACCAGCCTCCTTGGCAGGCGCGTGTCTAGCT
>NW_007538924.1:0-201 GCF_000475195.1 Diaphorina citri
AGAGCTGATAGAAGGCCTGAAAGTAGTGCACAATAACAATTATTTTCAGTTCAATAACGTTTGCTACAAACAATATGATGGCTGTCCTATGGGCTCCCCTTTATCCCCGCTCCTGAGTGAGTTCTACATGATAGAATTTGAGAAAGAAATTTTCAAGCTACCTCCATACCTAGTGAATAGAATAGTGTACCTATATAGATA
>NW_007538925.1:0-201 GCF_000475195.1 Diaphorina citri
TATAATTAAGTTGAAGTTCATAAGTATTAGTTAGGTACTCATACTCACCACTCTGCTGCTTGTTCAGATGAAGATGACAAATAAAATTCTTTTTGTGGGTTCCAAGAAACGAAACCACGTAGGTAGATATTTCTACAAATCGTACCACAGCTATTGCTCCAGACAGAACAGCAACAACTTGTTTTGGAAACGTCAAATCAT
>NW_007538926.1:0-201 GCF_000475195.1 Diaphorina citri
TTATGTTCTTGAGATTTCCATTTCCGATTTTTATGCCAGTTGTAGTGGCTAACGCTTCATCCAGTAGTTTCTCAGCGTATAGATTGAAGAGTGCTGGCGACATACAACATCCCTGACGAACACCTCTTCCTATGATTACATCTTCTGTTTCATCATTTTCAATTCTAACCACAACTTTCTGTCCTTTGTAGAGTTCTCGTA
>NW_007538927.1:0-201 GCF_000475195.1 Diaphorina citri
AAGTGAGGGGGGAGAAACAGGCAAGGGAGACCAAAGAAAATGTGGAAAGATTGTGTGAATCTTTTCTTTGGTACCCCCACCCCCCAATAGCACTGATCAATAGCACTGATAATAATAGTGCTTATTTATACTGTTTGCATAGGACTGAAAAGTCCCTTTACTCCAGCAGTAGGCTACTACTATTATTGTGGTCAAATTCTC
>NW_007538928.1:0-201 GCF_000475195.1 Diaphorina citri
TCCTTCAATCGAAGACATCAGACGGATAAAATCCTCGGAAATTCCATTTTCATTCTGAGACGAACCAAATCCTCTAAAGTAAATCCCAATGAACTCAATCATGGCTAACATTAAACAGAATCACAACTATCTGAATTTGAACATCCTTCTGCTCAAGATGGCTCTGATTTGGCCTCTTGAGACGAAAATCTTTCGGACAGC
>NW_007538929.1:0-201 GCF_000475195.1 Diaphorina citri
AGACATTCCTGTACTTGAGAATTTTTGTCCTAGAAAGCAAATTTCCCTTTTTCCAATCAAACATTTCTTAATATTAAGCTTTAAATTAATTTGTCGAATCTTATCGAGTACTTTTCTTAGTATAATATCATGTTGCTCTCTGTTACAAGCAAATATCAATATGTCATCAATGTAACATTGAACACCTTCAATGTCACCTAG
>NW_007538930.1:0-201 GCF_000475195.1 Diaphorina citri
TGGAGGCGATTTGTGTGGATTAATGACGATCGGCTAAGAGTTCTAGGACAGAGACAATAAAGTCATCAACTTCATCAGGAATCATATTGGGGTCTCTGGTCTCTTGATGTTTCATGCTTTGGTTCTAGTCCTGAACCAGAGAACAATGTTTTCTAACTTCACCAGGTGATCTATGGGGATTGGAGGAATCATACGAAACCT
>NW_007538931.1:0-201 GCF_000475195.1 Diaphorina citri
CTGTGAAAATATTACGTATGTACCATTATACTAAAGACGTCTTTTACATCAGTGAAATGTTAATAAATTAAACTTGAGCAGCAGTAGGTATAGGTAGGTAGCATGTAGCCTCAGATTTTGATAGCATTTTTTTACTTTCTATTACTACAGTATAGCGGAGCTATACTAGTAATGAAAGTATTGCAATCGGTCCAAATTTTC
>NW_007538932.1:0-201 GCF_000475195.1 Diaphorina citri
TCCTGCTTTCAATTCAATAATAATTGGAACAGCATTTAATGATCTATCCTTACCACGAGGCACTAGAACAATATCAGCGTAACCTCTTCCTGCAAATTGCTCGAGGTAAACTCTAAGATTATGTCTATAGCGGAAATTCACTAGAGCTCCTGCTAAAAACCCATGATGTGCTGCCTCTCTTGTTCCTTGAGCATAGGTAAG
>NW_007538933.1:0-201 GCF_000475195.1 Diaphorina citri
AATAAAATTACAGTGCATGAATATTTGAATGAGAAAATAGGTAAGTATTTACATAATAGGCTTTTCCAATGGACCAACTAACCCTGCAATAATTTGGTAAGTATGTACATATAGTAGATAATAATTATAGTAATGAGGTAAGTAAGTAGGTCTATTTTCTCTCTATTTTCTATATTTTGCTATCTATCCATACTTTAAAAC
>NW_007538934.1:0-201 GCF_000475195.1 Diaphorina citri
ATGTCCCAAACGGGGCCAAAATTTACCTCATAAGGTACATGGCTGGAACTGGTGCCAAAAGACGCGGAATGGTCTCCTAATTCCAAATATACCCAACTAAGACGGTTTTCCGGGGGCTTTCCCCAACTAAGACGGCCTTTTTTTGAAAAAAGGTCAAATTTTACCTCATAAGGTACATGGCTGAAATTGGTATCAAAAGAC
>NW_007538935.1:0-201 GCF_000475195.1 Diaphorina citri
AAGGACTGAAAAGTCCCTTTACACCAGCCTAGGATGCCACTTACTTGAGTAACAGTTACAAGAAAGTCTTGTCATCAATAACCAAGAAAAATAGGTTTGTAAGTACGAGTATGCAGTACTAGCTAGGGTTGGGACATCGAAACGAAAACATCGATGTTCGATACATCGATGTTTTTAAACTTCGATATATCGAGTATCCGA
>NW_007538936.1:0-201 GCF_000475195.1 Diaphorina citri
CCATTACTATATTGCTCTTAGTGGATGTTCTACAGTTACATAATAAACATACCTGTATCTATGTTTTATGCTTTTGTCTATGGGGTGGCTTCAAACTTTCATATAAAAGAAGGCGTTAAAAATAGACGTTATATCCTGTATAAATTGTAAATTACACGTAAAATCATATGTAAATAAATCGAATTAAAAGAGAGAAAAAAA
>NW_007538937.1:0-201 GCF_000475195.1 Diaphorina citri
GTTTTCATTTCTTCGAAACAAGACTCAGGGACGATATTAGTTTTTAGGGGCGAAGCCAAGGGAGCGCGAAGCGCGACCCCATGCACAACCCCGCGAAGCCCCGGGAGCGCGCAGCGCGACCGGAAACAAGGGAGTGCGAAGCGCGACCACATGCACACCCCGCGAAGCCCCCGGGAGCGCGCAGCGCGACCGTAAACAAGG
>NW_007538938.1:0-201 GCF_000475195.1 Diaphorina citri
CATGAGCTCGGCCGCGATACCTGTGAGATGGGGAGATGATACTGTCATAATGGAAATACAGAATGTTAACCGGGGTCGATACTTGTGTTGGAAATGTCGTACGATAAATGTCGCACGACACAGCTTGATTGAAGACCGGTAACTTTGTGAAGGTCCATTCTAACTCTTGAGTTGTATGGAAAATAAATACTGCACTTTTTT
>NW_007538939.1:0-201 GCF_000475195.1 Diaphorina citri
GTAATTTTTGCTGAATGATGTTCAAACTTGACATGATGATTCTTGGGTCTGACTCAAATCCTGTGATTGATTTTCAAATCAAGATGCGGATATGAAACTGAGTCAAGTTTGATAGCATTATTCATTTCATTTCCCCCCGTGTTTTCTCATTTATGTCCGGAGCCACGTTCAGAGCTAAAACTTGGTTTAACTTTTGGATGG
>NW_007538940.1:0-201 GCF_000475195.1 Diaphorina citri
AAGGTACATGGCTGGAATTGATGTCAACAGACGCGGAAAGGTCTCCTGATTCCAAATATACCCAACTAAGACGGTTTAGTGGGGGCTTTCCCCAACTAAGACGGCTTTGAAATGTCCCGAACCGGGCCAAAATTTACCTCATAAGGTACATGGCTGGAACTGGTGCCAAAAGACGCGGAATGGTCTCCTGATTCCAAATAT
>NW_007538941.1:0-201 GCF_000475195.1 Diaphorina citri
AGCCTTAGAATGTTTGCAGACGATAGCTGTATTGTTTCTATTCATAGCGACCCAATAATAGCAGTGAGAAATGCCCAGTGTGACATGATAAATTTACAGAAATACTTTTATAATAACCACATCTTCATCAATCAAAGCAAAACTGAAGCCTTAGCGATGGGGTTTAAGTGCAAAAGGATTAACATGGAGGATCATAGATTA
>NW_007538942.1:0-201 GCF_000475195.1 Diaphorina citri
AATAAAACTTTAATATGCACAACTGCATCTCTAACACACAGATTGATGGTTGGTGAGGTTTGGCTTGCATCTCTCAAATGCAGCTCGGAGATCGGTAAAATCTACCTTACAGTCTTCTTTTCTTTCTCCCTCGCCTTTTCCCGTGTACAGACGGGGTCAGCGTTTTTCGTCAGCCCCTCAAACAGCCCCAAAAATCTACCT
>NW_007538943.1:0-201 GCF_000475195.1 Diaphorina citri
TTAAGAATCGCGATTCACGATTCTTTTGAAATATTCAACTCTTTGAATCGATTCACTCAATATTTACCCATCCCTAATTAAAACCAAGATAAAATAGGAATAAAAGTGAAGAAAAAAGTGCTTGGACAAGATTACAGAACATCATTATTTACTGTACAAAATGTGAAGTGCAAAAAATGTCCTTTTAGTGTGAAACATGTT
>NW_007538944.1:0-201 GCF_000475195.1 Diaphorina citri
GATACTACTTGTAAGTATAATGTAGATCATGGGTATAACAGACGTTACACGGCTGAGACACTTGCTACGGGAGCAAGCAATAATAACGAGTCAATGGTATTATGTGTATTTTGTGGCCAAGAGCATTATTCTAGTCTCTGCAATAGGTACGCGTCGATGGAAAGTAGGCAGAAACTGATTGAGGACAAAGGTTTGTGTTGC
>NW_007538945.1:0-201 GCF_000475195.1 Diaphorina citri
CTTTGAGTTGCCTATCTTCTTCACTTGAGTCTAAAAGCTCCTTCTCCTCACAATATAAAGAACAGAAAATGCGAGCACAAAACATGTGAGAGAATTGGCAACTCCGCGGAAACCCCATAGCCCTACACCAAGGAGCAAGTACACCAAGGAGCAAGTACACCAAGGAGCAAGCACCAAGGAGCAAGTACACCAAGGAGCAAG
>NW_007538946.1:0-201 GCF_000475195.1 Diaphorina citri
GAGAAACGAGGAAGTCTTTTAGCAAAGAGAGAGGGAGAGAGAGACATGGAAAGGGTAGAAAGAAGAAAACAAGCTGGGCCCGTCCCTCCGGGAATTTTTTAGCCCGTAGTTTATTCGATCGTGTTTAAAGAAAATCAGTACCTATGTACCTACCTAATTTGTTTAATATTCAGTTTATTATTATTCTTGATTTGATTTTTC
>NW_007538947.1:0-201 GCF_000475195.1 Diaphorina citri
ATATGCTGATATCTATAACACATTATTTGAAAATGGATACCCTAAAAATTTGGTTCGCAATTTACTAAACAAATTCAAAAATTCTCCCAATGTTCCTGTTAATAGAGTCAGTCCTGCCCCCATTTATTATTCATTCCCTTATCTCGGTGAAACAAGTTACAAAATTGAAAAATCCATTAAAGATGTTATCCCTAATGTTAA
>NW_007538948.1:0-201 GCF_000475195.1 Diaphorina citri
TTTTTTGCTGGAGTCTTCTTTACAAAGAGAAGCATTATTATGAATTCCGCCAATGCCATTACATCTCAGACATCACTGTATGTGAAACCTTCCATTTTTGATCTGGTTGCTCAAGACTCCATGTCAGAACTGATACAACCAGCCTTCAAGAAAGTAATTTATGTAAGTATGAACCTATCTTTCTACTAGGGTAATGAAACT
>NW_007538949.1:0-201 GCF_000475195.1 Diaphorina citri
AGTGTTTCCGCCTGGTCAGGGCGCTACGATTGGCGTGGATTTTATGATCAAAACTGTCGAGATCAACAACGAAAGAATCAAGGTAAGGAATTGTCTCTTTTGTGGCAGTCTGAAGTTTTCCCCACTGGCTGCCCTTGGAAAACTTCTATTTACTCAAAAGGCGTTTAGGATATACTGTGTGGTTTTATAGCTTCCTCTTTT
>NW_007538950.1:0-201 GCF_000475195.1 Diaphorina citri
GCATCTAACTAGCGACCTGCCACTTAAAAAGCTACTTCCAAGCTAACTAGGCCTGGCTTCCTTTGAACTTTCGTTGTACCTTGGGATTCGGGAGATCTCGGAAGAACTCGGAAAGTAGACTCCTAGGACGGATAGAATGAAAGGCATGTCTTACAGGAAATGGAGTGTAAATGAAATGGATAGCTACAGGCTGCAGGAATG
>NW_007538951.1:0-201 GCF_000475195.1 Diaphorina citri
CCCTTATTTTGTTTTGTTTGGTAATAAAGCTCCGTTATGTTTATTATTCAAAATTAATGTTGTTTGTTCTTGGAATATGTTTCGCACATGTCGCTAGTGTTGATGGTACACTAAATTCTTAAATCTTTTCTGTTTCAGATATCGAGGATTGACTCGATTTTCTCTTTCAGATTGTGCATCATGATAATATGCCTATATCTA
>NW_007538952.1:0-201 GCF_000475195.1 Diaphorina citri
AAGGAGGAGGAGGTTTAGTCTCTTTAGAAGAAGGTGAAGGTGGGGGAGGTTTAGTCTGTTGTGGTTTCACTTGCTGGGAAGGTTTACCAGCTGCATTCTGAAACAATTAAACATGATAAGTGTAACAGGTAACAGGTTATTGAAAATTCAAACCTTTCTGGAACTTTGGGAATTGGTCTTTCTGAAATAAATTCATAGTTG
>NW_007538953.1:0-201 GCF_000475195.1 Diaphorina citri
AACAGTGTGATATTTGAACAGATAACCCACGAGATACGGCTGGCGTGACCATTACGTAACCAGTACATGCATATGAAAATATGAACACAAATCTGTTGAAATTTGGGATGAAAAATTTCACTGTCAGCCAGCGTAATCGGCAAGGTACAACCTCCCCTCTTCCCGTAAAAAAGGACGGGTAACCCTGCTCGTAAATAAATA
>NW_007538954.1:0-201 GCF_000475195.1 Diaphorina citri
ATAACCACTAATGAGCCTCCAACGGCCACTAATGAAACCCCTATTCCCTCAGGCATCCACTAATGAACCAGTGCGCTGATAACCGCCAATGAACCTCCTTCAAGAGCTACTAATGAATCTCCAATAACCACTAATGAGCCTCCAACGGCCACTAATGAAACCCCTATTCCCTCAGGCATCCACTAATGAACCAGTGCGCTG
>NW_007538955.1:0-201 GCF_000475195.1 Diaphorina citri
TTGAATATATTATTAAAACGGAGATTAAAAACACCCTACAATTTCACTCTGATCACAGAATGATACAAATAACTGTGAACACAAAAAAACAAAGACGCTTCATTACGGCAAAAGACAAAATACTGAAAATAAAACATTCACAAATTATGTACAAAAATTATCTAAAACAGAAACTCAATCAAGAGTTTGACAAGTATGAAG
>NW_007538956.1:0-201 GCF_000475195.1 Diaphorina citri
AATGCTAAGATGGTGTCTGCTTCGGTACCATGAAATTTCTAACTACATTACATTCCCCTTCATCTTCTATATCATAAGGTGGAGATGTACTGAATTTAATGACACGAGAGGAAAGTATATACAATGCCTGGAGGGGGAGACGTTTAATGATTTTCTCTGCCTTTTCGTCTCCTCCAGTTTTCTTACCGCATCCCAGCATAA
>NW_007538957.1:0-201 GCF_000475195.1 Diaphorina citri
AGAAATGTAAGCACTTACGAGAGAGAAACCAACCTTAGTGGTGCAGTGGTTAAAGCGTTGGTCTTTGGATCTGTAGGTCATAAAATTTATATAGGTGTTGGGGAACGATATTTGTGACAAGCATTTAAGTATGCTTAACACAATAAATTCCTTTTAATTACGAGAGAGATCGACTTTCAAATATGTATCTGTTGTTAGGTA
>NW_007538958.1:0-201 GCF_000475195.1 Diaphorina citri
TACTATTCAAAAGCCCTCCGACGGCGGGGGTTGGAAAAAGATAATCCACCTAAACTCTACATTTTCTTATAGCTTTTTATCCCAGCTTTCTAATCATTATACTTTCATCTCCGAATTCGTGTTGGAACAAACCCGTATAGCCCGAACAAGCAACTTAGTCCCGAGCTCATATGTGAAAATTGATACCTATTATTCAGGAAA
>NW_007538959.1:0-201 GCF_000475195.1 Diaphorina citri
CGATGCAATCGATGTGTGTGAGATAGCAATGATAGAGTTGAATCATTAATCTTGATTGGAATGAAAATCCGCAGTTCGCAAACCCCTAACCTCATTTGTGTTCCGCTCGAGATGGTAAAGTTGTTCTCTACCATCTCAAAACCTCAAACATACTAGACAGTACATACAAAACCTCACACTATTCACACATCCTTTACGAAA
>NW_007538960.1:0-201 GCF_000475195.1 Diaphorina citri
CCATACTCTGAGAATCGCTGAATCTACGCGGTTCAATGCAGACTACGTGCATGAAGCTCTGGCATGAATTCACATGTTGTACGCCTATGTAATATGTTATATGTATTCCCAGTTCACATGTAGTATACCTATGTACTCCTCACATGTTGCGAATGTGAGTTTATACTTTCACTCGAAATGATACATCAGAAACTTAAAAAA
>NW_007538961.1:0-201 GCF_000475195.1 Diaphorina citri
TGTCCCCGATGGGACCTATAGCTTCGGTGGTGGAGTGTGTTACACGCTCCGCCTGCCGTGTGGGAGATCCGGGTTCGAATCCTGGCGGGGTCGAAAAATTTGTTAAATGAAAATAATCGATTCCATGGCTTGGTTTTTTTGGGGCCCTCAAAATAATAAGTAGCTTTTTAAGACTATCGCGACCGGTGCCAGCATATTTCA
>NW_007538962.1:0-201 GCF_000475195.1 Diaphorina citri
GGTTTTCAAAACATACTTTTCGTAGTTGCGGGTTCTTAGTGCTTGGTCTTGAGCCGCCACAATAGTTGCCTCAGTCGCGGGTTTTAGCTGTCCTCTGCTAAGCCAAGAGAAGGTCTGGGAAAAATCATTTCCTTCCTTGTTCACACGTTGTAAGTACTGACCATGTAATGCTTTCTCTTGCCATTTATTTTTCAGTCTGTT
>NW_007538963.1:0-201 GCF_000475195.1 Diaphorina citri
TAAAGATTGACTCCAATGTGTTTTAACTCATAAAATCATACATATGGAACTTACCCTTGTACTACTCGTAGTTGTTCTGCTGACAACACCAATGCATAGTGAAACTATTGAGCTGAAAACTCCAAAGTTGAAAAAGTTCACTTTGCCATCAGTACAATATTGGATATGGGACATGCTCATCTATGCTAACGAGTCAATCAA
>NW_007538964.1:0-201 GCF_000475195.1 Diaphorina citri
GTTTTTTGTTTGTTTGTCTTTTCAATATCATTATTTAGGTAATCTGTCATCAAAATTGAAACGTTAAAATTTCCTGATAATACTATCATAACTTGGTGGATGTATCGTTTTTTCCTGTTATTTCTCATATACTTATGAGCTTCCTAACTTGTACTTTCTTTTAAAAAATTCAGGAGTTAAATTAATTTCTCCTAACTTTAT
>NW_007538965.1:0-201 GCF_000475195.1 Diaphorina citri
ATTCTCGTTTATCCAGGTTCGACTGTATTTTGTTTATCTGTTTTTAATAATAGGTATGTTACCTATCACCTATCGTAGTTATCGTACCTATGTACATATCGTACCTATGTGATTTGGCGATTGTGTTCGCGGATTTGGCGATTATGTTCGCGGATTTGGCGATTATGTTCGCGGATTTGCCGATTATGTTCGCGGATTTCG
>NW_007538966.1:0-201 GCF_000475195.1 Diaphorina citri
TCCTACACGTATAAGGTTTGTTCCCGGAAGGGCTGGCTTTCTCCTATCTTGTCTTCCTTCTCTCTTCGATTTCGGGACCATAAGACCCTAGCAGTTACAGTTCCCTCTGTCAAACCTCTTGGGAAAAAGGTTTATCCGCCTCTGGTGAATCGATATCTATGACGAGTAAGGTACATTATGACAAGACACTGTACATGGCAC
>NW_007538967.1:0-201 GCF_000475195.1 Diaphorina citri
GCCTCTCCCCATCAGTTCCATTTGAATGAAGCCACACATAATAATAGGTAGACATCGTGACACACCACACAGTCAGGGATTTAGTTATAGCCCATATCCTATATGAATCTATGATGCATTTAATACAGGGTGTCCCAGATAAAGCTATCGAGCAGTCATATGCAATTTTAAGCTCATATACGGGGTGAATTTAAACTTTTT
>NW_007538968.1:0-201 GCF_000475195.1 Diaphorina citri
TTAGGAGATGTCTTACTACCGCTCTTCTATCTTACATTTCATCTCAGAAAACATCCAACACATCAAAATTTATTAATATTTGAGTCCCTTAATTAAAACTATCCTGCATGGTCGTCAATATAAAAAAAAAACATACCTACTACATAAGTAGATTCAAATTTATACCTACCTACCTACCCTGGAATATCTCATAGAAACGAT
>NW_007538969.1:0-201 GCF_000475195.1 Diaphorina citri
AAGTTATAACCCTTGCGACTGTTTTCTCTCATGTTGGTTATTATTCATTCAGTTTTTCTAATTTATTTTCTTGCCCAGCGAATTTGTTCGGAGCATGTTTTACGTACGCAGAACACCGGGAGATTTTTTCGGGTTTACGTTTCTTGTGTTCCACTTCTGCCTTCCAGAGAGGTACTTTCTTGATACATAGTGGTACCTTCT
>NW_007538970.1:0-201 GCF_000475195.1 Diaphorina citri
GTAGCACATTCATGGGAAGGCATATTGTCCTTGACTTATTGGACGGATTTGAGCAATCTAATTCACATCAGCACGGATTGGGAATATTAAATTAATCATTTATAATTTCCAACCTCTCGACACCAGAGGGCGTTTGAAAATCGTGATCTTTGCAAATCCGTGTGGTCCCCTTTGACTCTCTGGAACGTTATACTTTTTTTT
>NW_007538971.1:0-201 GCF_000475195.1 Diaphorina citri
AATCTGTTATCTGATAAGGAAGGGGTTATCTGGTAGGAAATGTTATCTAATAGGAAATGTTATCTGATAAGAAAGGGGGTAGACCTACAAGTACTCCGTTAGGTAAGTAGGTACGTTCCTACAAGTACCTTATTTATTCTGTTGCCTAAGATTAGGAAGTCTCATTATGCCAACAGTTTTAGGTAGGTATGTACATAAATG
>NW_007538972.1:0-201 GCF_000475195.1 Diaphorina citri
AAATAAAAGAACTTGGACATGTTTTGATTCATGGCTGATAATGTGGTCAAGAACACAAAAAACCTGCTTTACCTCTCTTGCGCACAAATGGTGTGTTGCAGATTTTTCATTTATCATTTTATTAAAAAAAATAATTAGTTCAGAATACTTCTTCGACGAAAATATTTTTCATATGGAGGAAAAAAACATATGGCGGCTTCG
>NW_007538973.1:0-201 GCF_000475195.1 Diaphorina citri
TTTTTTTAGGCAATCCCTCGTCAGTATAGCCACTGTTGCCTGTCAAGTGCTTCACTTGGTGGTGCTAGACTGGTAAGTGGTACATAATCTTCCAAATGGGATTTCCTTGGTCTTCTTCTTGGTCGTTTTCCTGCTACTTTTCCTTCCTAGACATGTCAAGAAAAATATTCTTATTTTCCTATGTACAAAACACAGTATCCA
>NW_007538974.1:0-201 GCF_000475195.1 Diaphorina citri
CTTTTTAGGGACTTTGCATTTTTAGATCCACCATGTTGTTTTCTATCCGTAGACATTTTGATATCAGCTGAGAGTCGTATAGTTCCTGAGATTTTTGACATTGAAAAGTTTCCAAATATGGTTATATGGCCCTTTTTAGAGACTCACTATAATCTACGCATCTTTGGATACAGACTTTCAGTTTTACAGCTGACTTTGAAT
>NW_007538975.1:0-201 GCF_000475195.1 Diaphorina citri
GGTTTGATCGCTCTGTGTAATTGTGTGTTATGGGTTTATCGCTCTGTGTAATTGTGTATTATGGGTTTATAGCTTCCCCTACTGAAGATCTCACGATTTGGCACTGGTTATACCTCTACCTAGGTATACATTTTCACAAAATAGGTAGGTAATGTGTATACCGGCTCTCAAGTCTACATGATATGTATTGTAACAAATAGG
>NW_007538976.1:0-201 GCF_000475195.1 Diaphorina citri
GTCGATCGACATCGGTCCACCGTCGATCGATGTCGCAACTTTCACTGAAAACACCCCTGCTGCTGACACAAACCTTTGCAACTCATTCTTATGATTATCCCTCTGACAGGCTGGCATATTGAAATCCTGAATGAGAAGTCAAAGATAAAAACCCCCAGATGAATTCTCGAAATAGAACTGCTAAGACTTTGACAAAAAGAG
>NW_007538977.1:0-201 GCF_000475195.1 Diaphorina citri
ACACTAAAAACTGACCATCGAAAATTTGACCCGATTACATTACTTTCCTTCCTATAGGATAAGGAAAGTAAAAATATATGATACTTAGCACGCGGCAGTAGGTGAATTGGGTCAGTTGGCATTAAAAAAATACCTATCTCGTTTCTAGATTTACTCGTGCCTTGATTGAACTCATGCCTACGATTGTACGATTTGTACAAA
>NW_007538978.1:0-201 GCF_000475195.1 Diaphorina citri
TTTTCTCTATTGTCAAATTGCACTCAATCGTCAGAATTTGTCAATATGGTGGGTTGCACCAACATCCAATGACTCAATGAATCGTTCACAAATTTATGTCCACGATTTTGTTAGATCAATGCGTTGAGTTGAAAACATACATCCACCAATGACTTAGCTTCGCTAAATATGCGGTCACGCATCTCGTTTGAAAATCTTTAA
>NW_007538979.1:0-201 GCF_000475195.1 Diaphorina citri
TCTTTTAACAACCAACACAAAAATAAATGTGTATGGTAGTCTTTAATGTAATATAGTTGTAGTGAAGTAAACAGATAGATATGGCATTCGATGTTAACCATTAGAGCTTAGTGCGATTTTTTTTCTCCAAGTTACAGATCTAGATGTAATGTATTGGAAAGAAATCATTAGGTATTTGTGTATTTTCATTTTTATTTTTTT
>NW_007538980.1:0-201 GCF_000475195.1 Diaphorina citri
ATAGGAAGGAAAGTAATGTAATCGGGTCAAATTTTCGATGGTCAGTTTTTAGTGTCAAAACACGTTTTGAGGTCCATAAAGCCTAAATCCAAAGTTTCAGCCATTGGTCCGTGTGTGTGTGTCTGTCTGTGTGTCTGTGTGTCCGTGTGTCTGTCTGTCTGTCTGTCTGTAAACAAAATATCTCGAGAACGGTAAGAGCTA
>NW_007538981.1:0-201 GCF_000475195.1 Diaphorina citri
CAAAACATTGGCTAGTTCGTCCATGCTGAATTCTTCAATGTTTTCTTCTGTTTCATTTCTTTCCCATATTACCTTTTCATGTTTGGGGAATAGTCTTTCCAGGATAGGTTTTTGCTTTTCTGGTGCAATGGAGTAGTTTTTTCGGCTATACTTCTTAGTGACTATCTTATATCCTCTGCCCCAGATGTCATCTTCTACCTC
>NW_007538982.1:0-201 GCF_000475195.1 Diaphorina citri
AGCTTGCTTGTTGACTTCACGGCATTGACTGTTTGGTCCACAAGGTGATGGTTGACATGGGTTTGTGTACACAGGTTCTTGTAAGATTGGTTTACACTGAACAAATGGACTTCCCGTAGTTCCAGGTGGGCACGTACACATAACAGCATGATTTACAACATCACATATTGCGCCTTCACCACAAGTTCCAGGTGTACATGG
>NW_007538983.1:0-201 GCF_000475195.1 Diaphorina citri
AAAATTATGTAAAAAAATGACCTCTCTGGGATTCGAACCCCCACCCATCACACTTATCATCACAGTAGAGGAGTAAAAGTAGACACACCCAACCGCTCGGCCACTAAGACATTTGTTTCCAGTCGCACAAAACTTCTATATTAAACAACTCGATCAAAAAGTTTGAAATTTTCCCCTAAAAGTCACTTTTTCCTCTCTAGC
>NW_007538984.1:0-201 GCF_000475195.1 Diaphorina citri
TAATCAAAAAGGTAAGTGGAATAGGGGGTTTCCTAGTAAATTGAAGAACTCACTCAGAAAAGGGTATTTAAGGAGACTCCGAAGGCCGATTGGAGGCCGAAAGAATAAAATTAAATAAAACAATAATAAAATAGGTACCTAGGTAGGTAAATAAATAAAATTAGCTTTAAGATTACCACAAAATCCTAACCCGAATAAAGA
>NW_007538985.1:0-201 GCF_000475195.1 Diaphorina citri
TTCGAAGATCATAAGTGGATTGGATATTACTTTTCGTCACTCACTCGTACTTGGAAAAACCGTTGAAGTACCTTACAACATTGCCACACATGGAATTAAAGTTGATATTCCAATGCGAGAGCCAAGTAGAGCGTCCTATGGCTAGACCAACACAACAACAGATTAGTTTGCTTTTCAAAAACTGGACTTTGACGAAGATAA
>NW_007538986.1:0-201 GCF_000475195.1 Diaphorina citri
TTTTACTTTTTTACAGGATAAAACCAATATTTGAACGGCGAGGAAAAACGTTGTATGTTGCACATTTTTGGAAGGCCAGTTAATATTTGTTCTCAAAGCTTTAAAAGTCGGCATTGAGTTTTCATTACGGGGGGTGCAATAGACATTGGACTTGGGGTAAAGTAGACAAATAAACAAGGAATATTACAAGAAATGAAAGGG
>NW_007538987.1:0-201 GCF_000475195.1 Diaphorina citri
GCTGCCAGACCCAGACCCAAACAACCTCCATGCCTCACCATCTGAGAATCAAAACCATTAATTCTTTGTGCTAAAGTAAAATTTTTTCATATTGACTGATGTCTCCGTAACTTTGTGAAGGAGCTTTTTCACAACTTTAGTGGATATCACAGCAATACTAAGTGCTTTCTACAAAGCCTCCAAGCATAGAGCCGAAAACAA
>NW_007538988.1:0-201 GCF_000475195.1 Diaphorina citri
TTTGTGAATGTGATTTTTGACCGCTTCGTTTTATTTATGTTAGGTTGAATTATTTTTTACATGAGAATCCTCAATTGGGCACAAAATAACAAGCTGGGCCCGTCCCTCCGGGAATTATTTAGCCCGTAGTTTATTCGATCGTGGTTAAAGAAAATCAGTACCTATGTACCTACCTAATTTGTGTAATATTCAGTTTATTAT
>NW_007538989.1:0-201 GCF_000475195.1 Diaphorina citri
AGGTGTCAGGTCTAGCTGATAGTGTGTGTGCTCATCATCAGGTAGACCTGACAATCGGACCTTTTCAGCCGTACCTGTCAGGTCTACCTGATAGTGAGTGCCTGGCCCAAGGGATACCTATTTCTGTACTTTATAGAAGTAACAACTGTTAAGTTCCTGTAATTACTCTGAAAGTCTGAACAACTGGCACTCACTATTTCA
>NW_007538990.1:0-201 GCF_000475195.1 Diaphorina citri
TTACTTTCATCAGCTAGCATACTTATCAACAAGTTCTCAGGATGAGCATAAAAGGCATTGCGTTGAATTACGGGAAGTGCAATTTTCTTCAGACTTTCATTGAGATATCCACATCTTTGTACTATGGTAAAAACATGCTTTCGTCCATCGAAACATGTTGACATAGTCTTAATAGAAAACCACATTGGCCCGTATACATTC
>NW_007538991.1:0-201 GCF_000475195.1 Diaphorina citri
TTTCATATAGTTTCTCGTTTTGATTGTCTTATCTTGAATAGCATGTATAAAACCAACTGTCTCACTGTATAAGTTGCTCTTCTTCAAGTAACTTGTAGATAATTTTAAATCAACATTTTCATTATTTTTTGGATATTTTCCTTTTAACGCTCCATTTTTCCAATTTGACTTCAAATCCTCAATGTTGTTATATCGTGTAGG
>NW_007538992.1:0-201 GCF_000475195.1 Diaphorina citri
AAGAGAGAAGGAAGACAGGATAGGAGAAAGCCAGCCGTTCCAAGATCGAACACTATCCGTTAGATTCCTAGGCGATCTATTCTATTCTAATTTACCTTACGAATATCTTCCATGCAGATCTCAGTAGCTTTGCGTCTCCTGCAGACAACGCTGGCCGTGGTTATTAACTGGATGGCGTACCGCAGTGATGTATCCAGCGCT
>NW_007538993.1:0-201 GCF_000475195.1 Diaphorina citri
TAAATAACGACATTAGGAGTTTCTATGGATACCGAAATGATATTTTAAATCCCTAACTCATCCTCTTACTAAATGGGATCTCGATCAGTCTATCCCCATACTTAAATTGACCTAATATGGTCCCAGATAGGGTAAGTGTACCATTTATTCGCCCACCTAAAAAACGTACCATTTATTGGCCCACCTGCCCACATTTATTTT
>NW_007538994.1:0-201 GCF_000475195.1 Diaphorina citri
ACCTATACAGCTAATTTTCCAAATCTATTAATCCTAATTACAATGGATACAGGCAAAGTTTAAACAGGAGGACAGGGGCGCTGATGAAATTTTCGATAATAAAAAGTGGGTGGTTCTGAATATGGGTGTAGGGTAGACCGGGGGCAGAGGACCCCCCCTTGTGCTCCAACGGTATCATATTAAATAATGCCTCACTAAACT
>NW_007538995.1:0-201 GCF_000475195.1 Diaphorina citri
TATCCCTTTTCAGGGATTTTTCAGGTCTGACTGGGATAAAAATTAATTTAGGGATTTTAAGGGATTTTTAACAATTTTGAGTGATAATTTTTATTCATCTTATAAAAATACATTAATTATTTGAAGTCAATATTTAAGGGTATTTGAGTGAAATTTCGAGTGTATGGCCGCCATACACGCCCTACATGGACGCTACGCCAC
>NW_007538996.1:0-201 GCF_000475195.1 Diaphorina citri
GACGTTTCGGGTCTAAATTCCAGACCCGTTTCCAGCAAATTGTCACATACATATTTTGCTATGCATGTATTTCGTTTTATAGGTGTACCTAGTTGTAAAGTGACAAGTTCGCGAGTGATATACATAATTATGACAATTTGCTGATTTTGCTGAATACCAATCTGGAATTTAGACCCGAAACGACCACATCAAACAAAGGTA
>NW_007538997.1:0-201 GCF_000475195.1 Diaphorina citri
CAAAACAAAAACAACAAAAGAAACAAAACCAACAACAACAATGTTCGTGGAGAACACGCAAAAACTGCACGCTTTGAACGATCTTTATGATTTTAGGACCCCGTGTTGCAATTTTAGGTAAATTTTTAATTTATTCTCAAGATTTTATGGTAAGAAATTAAGAACTAGGTAATTGGATTTTAAAAACCCTCGTCATGAATT
>NW_007538998.1:0-201 GCF_000475195.1 Diaphorina citri
AAGTACCTAACCAACATGATATTAGAGCTTTTATGTATTAACTTAACCTACGATGAATGCCCAGGACTTTTCCTGTACGTGAGAGACAGCATTTTAACAGTTTTCATTTCAACTGTCAATTGTCAAAGTCATAGGACTTTCTATGGATTGTAATTTCGCTGAGATGGGAAATGACATCCCGAAAGCCAGCAGCACGAGTTG
>NW_007538999.1:0-201 GCF_000475195.1 Diaphorina citri
TAAAGGTCATATTAGATAATGAATGGTCATCTGCTTCTAATATCTTTACATTAGAATACTAGGAGCTCAACCAACCTACGACATTACATACAAGTTATCACTGAGTATTTTACTCCCCGTAAAGTTGATTACAAAAATCTGATAATTGATTCTTTATTCTCAGAACAAAAGTGACAATTTAATTTCACATTACTATTATAC
>NW_007539000.1:0-201 GCF_000475195.1 Diaphorina citri
CTCCTGTCTGTCTCTCTCACACATAGAGGCTCTACTGTCTGTCTCTCTCACTCTAATAGTCTCTACCATCTCTCTCTCACTTACATAGGCTCTACTGTCTGTCTCTCTCACTCTAATAGGCTCCCCATTCCTACTATCTCTGTCTGTCTACGTAAAGTAATTAAAACAACAGACCCAATTATTCTGCGGTGGAAATAGAGA
>NW_007539001.1:0-201 GCF_000475195.1 Diaphorina citri
GTATTTACTGAAGGTTCAAGAATAGTCTTGGTAAAATGATGATCAATAAATATATCAGTTGAATAAATTGTGGATAACATGCCTTCAGCATAGAGTTTGATATTATCCAAGTTCAAAACCGGTGAAAGATATATTTATCAAATCAGATTTCTTATTCGAAATTACACGTACCAAAATAGTTTAAACATCGTAACGACCCTA
>NW_007539002.1:0-201 GCF_000475195.1 Diaphorina citri
GGGATCCTCCAAATCCAGATCCTCAGAGAAGTCGGTTGTGAAATTCGACTTGCAAATGTGGGTTGATTTCATTTTTTTCTAACGAGAGTCCTGGTAATGGGAATCAAAAGTGGGTTGATTAAATTTTTTTCTAATGAGAATCGTAATAATGGGAATTAAAAGACCTTGCGTCCTTCTCCTCTTCCTTCTTCGCTTGTTCTT
>NW_007539003.1:0-201 GCF_000475195.1 Diaphorina citri
ACCTCTTGCGGAATTACTACCAACCGGCAACGGTCTGCTGATAAATAACACAAATAATACCTCCCTGCATGCCTACATCTAATACCTAATATGCGTATTGTTTTTCACCACATTCTTTGTACCTAGGTATAATGTGGTAGTTTTGGCATCTCCACTAAAGATAGGTTTTGTTTTATTCCGGTCTCTCAAAGTTCGAGATTA
>NW_007539004.1:0-201 GCF_000475195.1 Diaphorina citri
TATGATTTGTTGTGGGTCACAAATTAGCACAAGTACGTCGTTCTAATGTTCAATTATTTTGCCATTTTCACTCTCTCTGATTTTGTGTATAAATTTCTTTTCCCTCTTTATTTCGCACATAACAACCCCCACCCCTCTCATGCCGGAACCATATGAGTTGTGATTGAAGTATGCTTGGTGTGTTGTTTTTATTGAGAACTG
>NW_007539005.1:0-201 GCF_000475195.1 Diaphorina citri
TCAACTCTTATGAATTAGAAAATAATATTTAATTAATTAATAATAAAATACGTGAGTCTTACCTTTTAAACAACCTGCTACTTCTCCGTCCAAAACTAGTCTCTCTTGCAATATCCTCTCCTGGGGCCCTCTAGGTTCTAGCCCGAAGCAGAGAGTGGTGAGTCAGCATATTATAAACTGACTGACCGTGGCGTGACAGGC
>NW_007539006.1:0-201 GCF_000475195.1 Diaphorina citri
CCCTTCCTCTTCCTTGCCCATGTCTTTGACTACGCCTGTGTTGTTCTCTTTTAATCTCTTCTGACAACGTTTTCAGTTTTACATCAGCTTGTGTCATATTTGATAATGTCCCCTTCTTGTTCAATGTGCTCTAGTTTCTTGATGTATACCTGTTAGCCTTTCCGTTTTCGAACTTGTGGGGTTTGAGTTAGGAGATGGTGG
>NW_007539007.1:0-201 GCF_000475195.1 Diaphorina citri
TTTGATATTGGATGCTGAGATCCAGGCACGAGACACTTCCTTGCTGTCGAAGAATGTCACGTGGTATTTGAGCTGAGGAGAGAGATGGTTTTCAATTATATTATCAGGCTTGTCATTTTGTAGTTTTTTTTTGTAAGAGGTTTGACAGAGGGAACTGTAACTGCTATGGTCTTATCGTCCCGAAATCGAAGAGAGAAGGAA
>NW_007539008.1:0-201 GCF_000475195.1 Diaphorina citri
GCTATTGGCCAGATGGTCACCCATCCGGGTACTAACCACGCGCAACCGTGCTCAACTTCAGTGATCCTGGTGCTTTCAAGTTGTGGTTATATGCCGGGTTGAGCTGAGACAGTACTTGGTGGAAGAAGATATTGTTTCTACAGTTTGGCATGGGAGTGATAACTTAAAAACAAGGCAAGTTTACCAACCTTGCCTATCTCA
>NW_007539009.1:0-201 GCF_000475195.1 Diaphorina citri
CAAAAACGTTAAAACATTAAAAATCCCTAATTTTCGAACACTTTGTTCATAGTTCGTGGGTGTCGTTTTCAGCTCGTTTTTGTGCTGTCTACCGCGGCTGTTCTACTACCTAACCTCTTCTGTGCTTTCAAGATAGCAACGAGTGTCCATGATAAAGTAAGTCCAATCCGAACTGAGAGCACAAAGTGCTACACTCTTTGC
>NW_007539010.1:0-201 GCF_000475195.1 Diaphorina citri
GAATTCTCGCATTCTGATTGGTTCTTTCATTTTGGGTCGATGACTCCTTGCTGCCATATCCATCTGGATAACCCATAGGTATATACCTAAGTTACGTATATAAATGAATTATTTAAGGTGCATCGTAGGGTGACTGTACCAGTAGTCGATCATTTTTCACGTTTTTAAGTTTCAATTAGCTCTGGTTCTATTGTTGGACAC
>NW_007539011.1:0-201 GCF_000475195.1 Diaphorina citri
TCCTTCTCTCTTCGATTTTGGGACGATAAGACCATAGCAGTTACAGTTCCCTCTGTCAAACCTCTTTAAAAAAAAAAAGAATAGAATAGAATAGAATAGAATAGAATATACCTTGTTTATCCCGCCAGAATGAGACTGAAAAGTCCCTTTACTCCCGCAGTCTAAACAAGGTCTTATATATTTCATAGGTATAGTTTAAAC
>NW_007539012.1:0-201 GCF_000475195.1 Diaphorina citri
CGATTCCCGCCCGGGGCGGATTTCATCCTAAGCAAATAAGGTTAGTTCTCGGAACGACTGGCTTTCTCCTGTCCTTTCGGGACGATAAAACTTTAGCAGTTACAGTTCCCTTTATCAAACACCTTTTAAAAAATGTCGTGTTATTCCATTAGATGTGCAATAAGTTTTTGATGGCACCTAGTGCACCTACCTACATAAATT
>NW_007539013.1:0-201 GCF_000475195.1 Diaphorina citri
TGAATCGATGCGACCGGTCGACTATGTTTGGACACACCTTTAGCCTTAGCTGGCTATTCTCTCATTTCAAGGCAGATTATCATATTATCCCCAATAGGCTCCTCGCCAGGCTGAGTGCACCTCAAATTAGTGAGTTTTTCCTGTTTTTCTGAAGAGCCGCACTTACCGCTCCTGTGACAGTGTCGTATTTGTAGATTCGGA
>NW_007539014.1:0-201 GCF_000475195.1 Diaphorina citri
CAATGTGAAACTTATGAATAATGTTGAAATGAAGGAATTAGAGAGAAACCAAACCTATAAGTACCTTGGCCTTCAACAGAATCTCAATATCAATGAAAGTGATACGAAAAAGCAGTTCACTGGAAAGTTCATAGAGCGAGTGAAAATCATCATGAACACTGAATTATATTCAAAGAACAAAATCCTCGCTATCAATGCATG
>NW_007539015.1:0-201 GCF_000475195.1 Diaphorina citri
TCTTATAGGATGAGGAAGTAAGTAATATAATAGGTATGACAACTTGTATTATTTATTTACATAAATACGTGAATACCTTTGTACATAAATATATATATTACCTACTTGTAGTAGGTAATATATAATGATGCTGAATATCCAGGAGGCAGGAGCGAGATACGGAATGAAGATCAACGTGAGCAAGACAAAAGTGATGAGAAT
>NW_007539016.1:0-201 GCF_000475195.1 Diaphorina citri
TAGCCCAATAATTATAGGTATTAGGCGCGGAGTGGAAAAATCAAACAACAGTATACTCGACGCGTCAGCTGATTTACACATTGAAGAGATAATCAGTGACGACTAACGTGATAGTCAGAATTCACTTTACATAAATTGAAAGTGAAACATTATAATACGAGTACCTAACATGAGAAATCAACAAGAAGTATTTGAAGTGCA
>NW_007539017.1:0-201 GCF_000475195.1 Diaphorina citri
ATATACAAGTACAATGGCCAGTACTATGCACTTTCACTCCATAAGTACTTATTGTACTTGTGTTTAAGGTCTCAAGTATACATCTGATGTGATGATTGTGTATAAAATGGCCACACGAGTTTTTCACTTTCAAGTACAAGTACATTGTAATTGTACTTGCTTAAATGGAATTGCAAGTACAAGTACTTGGACTTGTACTTG
>NW_007539018.1:0-201 GCF_000475195.1 Diaphorina citri
GGTTAGGTTTATTTGGTGTACGTGCAAAAAACTTGAAAAGTGAAAGTAGGTAAATGCTTCTTTTCCATTTCCATTTTTATTATTTTAAGTGTCAAACATCTCCTTTCTAGAACTTGAAAAGTTGAACTAACACCACAATTGAACAGCATATTATACAACTATGTATAAAGCAGAAGGGTAAGTAAGTTTCAAAACTTTTCC
>NW_007539019.1:0-201 GCF_000475195.1 Diaphorina citri
GGGTGGGAGGAGGTGATGGGTATCACTTGTTCTGCTAATCCCAAGTCTTCCACCAGTTTCAATGTGTTCGCTCCTAGTATACCTTTCGGCCGAATTGTCCGAGGGCCTTTCTCAAAGATGAGTCCCTCTGGTGACTGCACAGATCGCACCCAGCCCCCTAGCCTGCTGCTAGATTCTAGTAAGGTAATAGCGCCTGGTTTT
>NW_007539020.1:0-201 GCF_000475195.1 Diaphorina citri
AGAAATACACAGGGAACAAGGTTTGAGGCCAGCAAAACTTTTCCTACGTTTAATATTTTCCTCTCGCTTTTAGTTTTCTGTTTTAATTTCTTCGAGACAAGACTCAGGGACGATATTAGCTTGCAGGGGCGAAGCCAAGGGAGCGCGAAGCGCGACCTCATGCACACCCCGCGAAGCCCCGGGAGCGCGCAGCGCGACCGT
>NW_007539021.1:0-201 GCF_000475195.1 Diaphorina citri
ACTGTACTTGACTGGTTTACATCCTACCTGACAGACAGAAGACAAAGACTTAAACTTAACAATTACATTTCTGACCCCTTAACAACCAGTGCTTATTCTATTCCAACTGGCTCAGTGCTTGGCCCTATGCTTTTCAATATTTATATCAATAATCTCCCTAAAATAAGTAAAGGAAAAGTATTTTGTTACGCCGATGACGCC
>NW_007539022.1:0-201 GCF_000475195.1 Diaphorina citri
TGGGGACAGACAGACCGACCGACCGACCGAGCGAGCGAGCGAGTGACAGACACCGAAGCGAATACAATAGTCCGTCCCCTATACCTTTTTATTACTATTGTAATAATAAAGGGAGGACGGACTAAAAAGGGGGAAATGAGCAGCGCCGCAGGCGAAATTTTTGAAAATTGTGAGCTACAATTTATAGAAACCAGAATTAAC
>NW_007539023.1:0-201 GCF_000475195.1 Diaphorina citri
TAACTTCGGAGGGCGGCAAAAACCACGTCTACTTTACCTGTCTATTACGAAGACTTCACTTTGCCCGGCAACACTTCCCTCGTCAAAGAGTCCAACTCGGCCTGTCTTGTGCTAAGGCTGGACGGTAACACGCCTCGCGCACCGCCGGCACTTTTGACTTCACTTAGTCTCAAATCACGCGGCAGAGCGACGCTCTCCCCG
>NW_007539024.1:0-201 GCF_000475195.1 Diaphorina citri
AATGGACTTGTAAAAGCAAGGAAATTCGAATAAAACTCCGCGGAGTGAAAGGTTTTCCATAACATTAAAATTTAAGAGGGGGGCTCATGCGAATAAAATTATGTGATATCTGAAGTACATTAAATTTACTTTCTGTCTTTGGTGGCTTGTGAACACTACACACTACTTGTGGAGAAAACATAATTTTTACCTTTCCGATTC
>NW_007539025.1:0-201 GCF_000475195.1 Diaphorina citri
TTCTCGTAATAAATCACATATGATTGACTATTTACATGCCTATTACAGGGTGTTCAACCTAAAAGTTGAACCCCATAGTAAAATTACCCGTAAAATCAGTTTTTGTCCCACAAAAGTCCCCAGTACACTTTCCGGGTCTTCTAAGCATTCTTTCTTGTGTAAATTTTGACGAGGAATCGATTTGTGCCAGTTTCAAGATTG
>NW_007539026.1:0-201 GCF_000475195.1 Diaphorina citri
ATAGGACTTCCATATTATTTACCTTTATGAGACTGAAAATCTGGCTTTCATTCTTGATTCTCTGGACCTTCAATACGCGAATCCCATTGGCACATACATGGATGTTAACTTAGCCAATAGAATAACTGTTGAGAACACTACTACAGCTATAAGCATCTTGATAGCCCAACCAGATCCTTTTTATTAGTCTCTACACTTTAA
>NW_007539027.1:0-201 GCF_000475195.1 Diaphorina citri
TAGACTTTAGATGTGTGTAGGTTGTTGTATATCGCCTGTGTGTGTGCACAAAGGAAGAGCCTTCAAAAGAGACGGAGGAGAGAAAAACAACCGAGGGAAATTGAGGGGAAGGAAAAAGAAGGGATAACAAGCTGGGTCCGTCCCTCCGGGAATTTTTTAGCCTATAGTTTATTCGATCGTGATTAAAGAAAATCAGTACCT
>NW_007539028.1:0-201 GCF_000475195.1 Diaphorina citri
ACCAAATTTCATTTCTCTACGACAAATCGTTCTTGAGATATTTTGTTCACAACTTTCTACTTTTTCCCATTTAAACCTACGTTACGTACAGACCATGGGCTAAAAATCACTTTTTTGACATCAGGGATCCCAAAACGGATATTTTCAACCATTTCCCGATTTTGAAAATTTGGACCGATTGCAATACTTTCATTACTAGTA
>NW_007539029.1:0-201 GCF_000475195.1 Diaphorina citri
ATGTTCATATGCCAGCGCTTTAGGATCTTTCCATGTACTGATCTTGTGATCGCGTGTGACATGTGTGCAGCATGTCATTCAAGACAAGTATAAAAGAAAAGGGATTAGTCAAATTTGAATCAGACTTACACCCATATTTATGAACAAAATACTGGCTCTCAGCAAGTGCTCAAGCATCAATTCCAAACATCTGATTGGCCA
>NW_007539030.1:0-201 GCF_000475195.1 Diaphorina citri
ATTGGTCATGACTGTGGTAAATTTGAGTAAGACTGCATGACTCCTACCAAAATTAAGCCTTAAATACTTAAAGCCTACCTAAATGAAACTTTTTTCAACCTAATTCACAATACCCTTATGACCTTCTTACCTCTCATATCGGCAATGATGGCTCTATTTAGAGCTTCCTTGAAAGCCCTACAGTGAGTACTATTGAACTCT
>NW_007539031.1:0-201 GCF_000475195.1 Diaphorina citri
ATCTCTATACTAGGTTCATCAACCACACATTACATCAGTTTAGTTTTAGCGAATTCAATTACAATTCCAGACATCATAACCTATTCTGATTCGGAGTATGTTATCATATTGTTCGCTTCCGTCTTTATTTTCAATTGCTTCAACCACATTCGGCATTAAGTTTGCTGCGGTCTCGTTCAAATCCTCATTCAGAATGGAAGG
>NW_007539032.1:0-201 GCF_000475195.1 Diaphorina citri
AAGGGCTTGAGCCTATAGGTACTGAGCCGTTATCCCGCATGTATTGTGTTCATCAGTTATAGAGTAAGCTCTTTTCTAGCATCTATATTTATAAAAGAGTAAACCCTGACTCATTCATTCATTCATTCATTCACAATCAACGCACAGCCGAAACGGCTGGACCGATTTTGATGAAACTTCGAGAATAGCTTCCTTTTGATT
>NW_007539033.1:0-201 GCF_000475195.1 Diaphorina citri
TTCTATAGGTAATCATCTGAGGAGGATACTTAGGTACCTTCACAGAATATGAAAGAAGCAACAGGTCATGATGTGATACTCCTGGAGCAGGTATCTGTTCATACATCATGACCTTCTCGCTCCTAGAAACAATGGACAAATCCAAGAGAGAAGATGGATGGTTTGGACTATGGTGAGTAGGAGCTGATGGCAAGACAGTCA
>NW_007539034.1:0-201 GCF_000475195.1 Diaphorina citri
AGCTGGACATTGTCAACTGTTGAGCGTTGAACGAAAAAATACATTACTTTCCTTTCTATAGGTACCTAATTACCCCAACCCACCCTACTTAGAATAAGGAAATTTAAAAAAGTCAAACCGTCAGAACGTGTGTGGTGAGAAAAGTTCTCAGACCTAGGTCTCTTTGACAGCCCTATGTCTCTCAGACAGTCTGAGCATGTA
>NW_007539035.1:0-201 GCF_000475195.1 Diaphorina citri
TCTTAATAATGATATTCAACTCTTAGTTACCTGGGCTAAGAATCATGGACTTATCATCAACAGCCTTAAAACAAAAGCGCTCTTCATCTGCAGAGAAGGCCTGCGTCGCACTATTGCCGATCTTGCTCCTAAAGTTGAGGTAAATGGCACTGGTATTGAATTCGTTGAGTCCGCGAAAAATCTGGGAATAATTTTTAATAA
>NW_007539036.1:0-201 GCF_000475195.1 Diaphorina citri
GAAATGGGATGTTATATATTTCTCAGATGATATTTATAGTTTAGACTGAATACAATATTTACATCTTATATCAACATACCTATTGTTTATTGTTTCTTCAAAGTTCCAGAGTGGTTTATGTTGTGTCAGAACACGATTTTCAACTTTATTTTCTTTAAAATGGTGTTGGTTTTTGATTTCTAATGTTACAAGAAGAACTAC
>NW_007539037.1:0-201 GCF_000475195.1 Diaphorina citri
GCGTGAAGTGAAAAGTTTTTTGAATATTTTACAACTGATGAAATTCTTTCCACATGTATTATTGAAAAATCTGTAAAGCTCTATTGAACAGGGATTACGCTTAGGAGTGTATTTGGGCGTCTACCTTGTAAGCGCTAGGTCACGGGTTCGATTCCTGTCTAGGGCGGATTTTATTTCAAACAGATAAGGCTCGTTCTTAGA
>NW_007539038.1:0-201 GCF_000475195.1 Diaphorina citri
TTCGCGCTCCCTTGGCTTCGCCCCTGAAAACTAATATCGTCCCTGAGTCTTGTCTGGAAGAAATGAAAACTGAAAACTCAAATCGAAAGAAAACATTAAACGTAGGAAAAGTTTTGCTGGCCTCAAACCTTGTTCCCTGTGTATTTCTTATGGAGGGCTAAAAAAACGTCAATATCTCGGGAACGGTTTGGAATTTCGGGA
>NW_007539039.1:0-201 GCF_000475195.1 Diaphorina citri
TCGAAATTTGTTTCGCATCGTTTCTCTGTTCCAGCAACGTGTGTGGAGTTGTGACTAACTCAGACTGACTAATGGTATATGCATCGGACGATATTTATATAGTCCCCCGCTATTGGCTATTGACGTCAGTTGCATAATGAGACATGATGTGGTCTCGTGAAACTCGGAATATTTTCACAGGCAAATTCTTTCCCAAGGCAT
>NW_007539040.1:0-201 GCF_000475195.1 Diaphorina citri
CGCGTTAAGCTTTTGGATGTGTTTCCCTAGGATAGTCCAGCATTCAGACGAGTAGAGTAAAGTGCTAAGCACTACAGTCTTATAAATGTCGAGCTTTAGCTTGAGTGACAGGTCATGCGGCTTCCACACTCTGACGTATAACTTACCGAACGCTTGGCACGCTGCGTTGATCCTGTTTTGGATTTCAGGTCCCGGATCGCC
>NW_007539041.1:0-201 GCF_000475195.1 Diaphorina citri
AGATTTCGCTACACAAGATGTGAGTCCATCCGGTTTCAGTCCATTATCTCTGGTCCGAATAGATTTAAGTCCATGTGCTGTTTATATGAATCTATGTTGTCGAGGCAGTGTACGGTTTCAACCTTTCAATCGACGAGATGATCGATTGACGATGTCGCTTTAGAGGACTTTTGTTAGATCTTTAGAACCTTTGGACTCGAA
>NW_007539042.1:0-201 GCF_000475195.1 Diaphorina citri
ATCATCTTCTGGCAAATTCCTTGAAATCAAAAACATGAAATAAGTTTTCTTTTGCATTATTAAAAAGTTTATAGATTCCGTTAGCCAAGAGCAATAAAGTTCACCTCATACATCTGATGATCTTCTCCATATCGCTCTTTACTCTTTTAATAATTTCTAGGGGGATTCGTTCGTTTCTACTTTTTTCCATTATCTTTATAT
>NW_007539043.1:0-201 GCF_000475195.1 Diaphorina citri
AAATCCAAGAAACAAGGAAGATGTCTATTTGCTTTTTCGGACGGTTCGAAATCAACATCTTATACAGGATTTGCCTTTACCTGTGAGAACGAAGTTCGATCTTATAAGATGAACAATATGTGCAGTATATTTACAGCTGAGTTGTTGGCCATTTATCAGTGCATAGATTATGTATGGTCTTTGGCGATCAATGGAAATCTG
>NW_007539044.1:0-201 GCF_000475195.1 Diaphorina citri
TGAGCTGACGGCCGAAGAGTACCAAGAGGCGGAAAAGCGACTTTTAGTTCTCGCCCAACGAGAGAGTCTGAATGAAGATAGAGTATCGTCACTGGTGAGATTTACTGATTCAGATGGTATTATACGTATCAAAACAAAGGTGTCGAACCTAGCGGACACTAAGGACTTTTGTTACCCTATCGTTTTGTTGGGTGAACACGA
>NW_007539045.1:0-201 GCF_000475195.1 Diaphorina citri
CCGCCCCGGGCGGGAATCGAACCCGCGGCCTAGCGCTTACAAGGCAGAGGCACTACCAACTAAGCTAACTAGGCTGGCCCTTGTAATTTTAACATTTGAACGGTATCAGCTATATTTAAATTTCAGAATAGTCATAGCAATACTGCAATAATTTGAAGAGAAATAACCGTCCGTTGCAGAGCATTGTGGGATCTGGGGACA
>NW_007539046.1:0-201 GCF_000475195.1 Diaphorina citri
GTGGGTTTCATGTAGCACAGATGTACTACACTGTCACCCATATGTGGGTTTCATGTAGCACAGATGTACCACACTGTCCCCCACATGTGGGTTTCATGTAGCACAGATGTACTACACTGTCAGACTGTCACCCATATGTGGGTTTCATGTAGCACAGATGTACTACACTGTCACCCATATGTGGGTTTCATGTAGCACAGA
>NW_007539047.1:0-201 GCF_000475195.1 Diaphorina citri
ACTAGGCTGGCTCAGTAGTGTTTGTTTCTGCAAATGTCAGGTTATTTGACCAATAAGTCATTTTACCTCTGGCTTCCCGATCTTTATCTACAATCAAATTAATCCATTTGTTCAACTTTATCCAAATTTAAACTCATCGAGGTCCAGGACAAAGTCCTATTTTATCACAATGTTTCCACAGCTCCCTCTTCACTTATCGTT
>NW_007539048.1:0-201 GCF_000475195.1 Diaphorina citri
CCCATTCCTTCTTTATTAGATTCATTGTTCTCTCTACAATCTACAATACATTTTATTTCTTGCATGGACATGATGTTTCATTACTTTCTATTACCTTATTACTATAGCAGATTACCCATACAATTTGCCAACCACCAAAATAATATAAAGCAGGGGTTTCCAACTAGCGGCTCGCGGCCGCCAAGCTTTTTGGGATCTGCA
>NW_007539049.1:0-201 GCF_000475195.1 Diaphorina citri
GAGAAATTCTTAGTGATCACATAGGGGTGGTTATTGATAAGAACAGATGTTACCTTCAATCGAGAACGGTCCCTAGCAGTTCTATTGAGACAATAGAAGGGTCACCCTCTCATTCCGTTACCGAAACAGGGAATCTAGGGCAGGTCGGTGACCTAATAATACTTCCTCGTCCTAGTTTAGAAAATAAAACCGAAGGGTCAG
>NW_007539050.1:0-201 GCF_000475195.1 Diaphorina citri
TCCAATATTTTGCTATTAAAGGCTATTTCTTTAAAAGAAGTTTGAAGGAGAGAACTGAAACTACTGAGGCCTTGTTGTTGTTGTTGTTGTAGCGGCTTTAGCTTTCGCCGAATGGCGATAGCAAGAATAAAGAAAAGATGTCTTTTTGTATCTGCTATACACCGGAGTGATGGTCTCTAGCTCTAGCCATGTTAAATTGGC
>NW_007539051.1:0-201 GCF_000475195.1 Diaphorina citri
GGCCATCCCCCCCCCGTGAGTTGAGTTTTTGCGGCCCGCCAACTCTCTACCTTGGTCTCTTGCGGCCCTCGGGTGCCCCAAGGTTGGACAACCCTGGCCTAAACCCAAAAGAGGCATAGTTGAAACAATAGGAAGATTATTTTCCATGTAACCTTGACGTAATACAAGTTTTCACCGACATGTAGCTATAATTTATGTTTT
>NW_007539052.1:0-201 GCF_000475195.1 Diaphorina citri
ATGAGAAAAACTCAAAGTGCAAAACACGTCATATTATTTACCATATTATCTATCTAATTTCTGATCATCTGATATAGGCTACCGTACCGCATTTTATTTGTGTATTACCTAATAAGCTATTTGATATTAATTATTATTATCTAATAGGTTACTGATATCCCGATGTGTATTTTGACTCTTGATGTCTAATCGATCATTGAA
>NW_007539053.1:0-201 GCF_000475195.1 Diaphorina citri
GGGCGTAAGTTCACCCTCATTCTTGTATCCGTGCCTTGTTCCATCGGATGGTTCCTGATGGCATTCGAGCCAACCCTGACCCGTATCTACATAGGCAGAATACTCACAGGGCTGGCAACGGGACTAGCTAGTACCCCGGGTTCTGTGTATGCTGCTGAGTGTACATTGAGTACGTTGCGGGGATATTTGATGTCAGGGTCC
>NW_007539054.1:0-201 GCF_000475195.1 Diaphorina citri
ATAACCTAAGTTCACGAGTTTTGCTTTTAACAAGCTTACCCAATTGTATTTGACAATATTACTGGACCTTTGGTCCAAAATTAACAACTGATCGTAACAGATACGGGGGTACCTATCTCTGGACATACTCAAAATTTTACATAACCACAACAGAGTTTGTTTTAGGATAGTATGTGCTAACCTGACTACGCCCATTTCTAG
>NW_007539055.1:0-201 GCF_000475195.1 Diaphorina citri
CATAAAGGTGATAGGACAAGTTTTATTAAAGGTGATAGGACATAAAGGTTGAAATAATGGGACAAGTTTTATTACTTACAATATTAATTACCTAATTACTGGGTCATTATATCTGACATCTTCAATTTCCACGTGCATGTTTAAGTACGTAAAGTGCGCTTATTTGACCGATAGTAAGCACCTAATTTTATTATAACTACT
>NW_007539056.1:0-201 GCF_000475195.1 Diaphorina citri
AAATAACAAGCTGGGTCCGTCCCTCCGGGAATTTTTTAGCCCGTAGTTTATTCGATCGTGATTAAAGAAAATCAGTACGTATGTACCTACCTACCTACCTACCTACCTAATTTGTTTAATATACAGTTTATTATTATTCTTGATTTGATTTTTCGATTTTACTTACATGTAATGATTTAAAATCAAGACTAGAGCCCGTTC
>NW_007539057.1:0-201 GCF_000475195.1 Diaphorina citri
TTATTTGTGGATTTTGTGGCGCAACATTTTTGAAATGGAAGAAATTCGATTAAAAATTTGAACTTTTTGAAATTTGAAAGTTTGAAGTTTGAACATTTTGCTGTTTACATTACCTTTACCTACCCATTTATTCTATTGTTTTTTCAACCAGAATTATATTGGGTTGCTTTTCATATTATTGTCTTGACGTGGTTGGAGTAG
>NW_007539058.1:0-201 GCF_000475195.1 Diaphorina citri
TTTATTTTGTCATTTGGTGGATTGGTTGATCAACCGGTGCAGCGGTTGTGAGTCTTATTTTTAAAAAAAACTTTTGGCCTGATAAGGTGATAAGCCGGGTTTAAGTAATCAACATTAGCGGTGACCGCGGTCAACACTTTTGTTTGGCCCGCGGTTTCCTTTTGTGTTCTTGTAAACGCGGCTTAAGGCCTCCTGTCCTTT
>NW_007539059.1:0-201 GCF_000475195.1 Diaphorina citri
GACGTGTTACAATAGACCTTTTTAAAAGCGAAACGAAAGCTTTACGAGAACAAAACTAATTCCACTCAACAGCTATTGACCGTGGAAAAGAATGGCAAAATTTAGAGCTTTAGAGCTTCCAAAAATTTTCCACAAGAAGGAGAAATGGGAGAAACTACAGCTAAAGTCAGACTGAACAGATCACGTAGCACAAGTATGGGA
>NW_007539060.1:0-201 GCF_000475195.1 Diaphorina citri
AACATCTTCTGCCTTTCGGTGTAAGGGTGTCGACTACTGTCGACCGAAGTCGATCGATATCGACTGGAAGTGCTGGAATGAAAAGTAGCTAAGATGGAAGGATTTTGGTGGAAAGGGAAACAAAAACCAAACAATCCGAGACTCCCTCAATGTAGAACCCCTCCTGTTTTTCATACAAGGATCACAACTCCGATGGTTTGG
>NW_007539061.1:0-201 GCF_000475195.1 Diaphorina citri
CTGAGTGCGGGCCTGAGCTGTGGAGTATCAAAGACTTGCCCTATCAGATATCAAGCGGTCTATCAGCCATCAGATATCAAACATGGAAAGTAATGTAGAAGCTGAGCTTGGAATTAACCCCTTGATGGGTTCTGAATCAAATTGACACCAAAATTGTGAGACTACTGATAAAAAGGGTTTTTTCAGAGGAAGATTCAGGCT
>NW_007539062.1:0-201 GCF_000475195.1 Diaphorina citri
AACCCTTTGTGTCACAGTGGTTCCGGTAGGAAACCACCACCTTAGTGATTTTTTAAATTAAATTTATAAAAGTTAGTTACTTTTCGTCTGTTTCAGTAGGTTGGTAGCATTGTTTTCTTTAGTTGTGTGAAGTTTGGCGCCAATACTCAATGTTTATGTTTTGGTTTTTGATGTTTCAAATCAGTCAGTCGTGAAATTTTG
>NW_007539063.1:0-201 GCF_000475195.1 Diaphorina citri
AAAAAAAACTTCTGGTTTGCCTTTAATGAAATTTTCGTGTTTCGGCAAAGATCCTAATCAAATTCAGTCCAGATCGTCATCTTTATGCCAAATGTTATTTTTTGTTCGATCGGAATGTTCAGATTTCAAACTGAAGATGAGCAACTCGTTATCCTTGATGTCTCAGCGACCTTGAACACGTTTATAAAATTACTTTATTAC
>NW_007539064.1:0-201 GCF_000475195.1 Diaphorina citri
AGCTGCTGCCTTCATGGTTGGATCTCGACTGCGTTCTTTCTTCGTGCTTCTCTGTAACATGGGAGCTCCGGCTTTTCTCTTGTGGGGAGAGTTTCGAGACGTCCTGTGTGAGGATCACCTCGAACGGAATCCGCTTGATCCCGAAGTGGCATACAAGTTGTCACTCCTCGAGATTGACCGTAGTCTGCGAAGACAAGGATC
>NW_007539065.1:0-201 GCF_000475195.1 Diaphorina citri
TATTTCACCCTCGTCCTCCCTTCTCCACTCTCGTGTTCGCTTCATTACTTTACGAGTTGCATTTTGTCTGGCAAATTAGGTACCAATTTCTTCCCTCGCCCTCTCTCTCCCTTCATCAACCTATCCCTCTGACTTCGTTCTCTTCCTTTTATCGATATTTTCCCTCCTTTATTGTCCCCTGTCATTTATTTTACATTTTAT
>NW_007539066.1:0-201 GCF_000475195.1 Diaphorina citri
ACTCGTAAAACCCTTTCCTTCGCGTTATCTAAGTGTACCATCTCATAATGAAGCACTAGTCACAGCCTCCAGACACCAGAAGTAAACACATTGTGGGTCTCACATGAGTTCTCTACATGTGTTTCTCCCCAATATAAAGTGGTATTTACGAGCACACATCATGAGTGTTTCATTAGAAGCCACTTGTTCAATTTCTCACTC
>NW_007539067.1:0-201 GCF_000475195.1 Diaphorina citri
GAAAGTAAAATGTGGGTGTCAGAATACAAGATATGCCGTGAAACTTGTGGGTCACATCTCACCTGTTAGACACCCTGTATGTATGTTGTAGGCAAAGCCCGCAATCAGAAATACAAGTGAGTAGCACTCGAGTATTCCTTCAGTAGCGGTCCTTGAAACTATTGCCAAAACTATAATGTTAAATAGATAATTTTTCTTATT
>NW_007539068.1:0-201 GCF_000475195.1 Diaphorina citri
TATTGGGCTGGGTCTTTTGTTACCTCGGAGTATGCTTGGTAGTGCAGCATGGAAGCTAGAGAAGTTATGCTCAATATTTGCAAGTACCTACTATTTGGGTATTGAAAATATTTTGGTGAATTCTTATATTCATTGTATAAGGAGGCATGTTGGTAGAACATAACTCTAATTCGGTGGAACATAGATAGCCTTGTGATGCAC
>NW_007539069.1:0-201 GCF_000475195.1 Diaphorina citri
TATGATCAATTTTTGATCGCTAAAATCTCCATAAGAACTACACAGAGTGCAGAGACTGCGGGAGAGAAATGTTCCGCTCTCCACCAACATTTTGAGTTTCGTTTATGTTTTTAGTTTGATAACTGTTGCGTACACCTCCTTTTTCCTCACCCTATACCTCCCTCCTATTGCCCGCTACAACGAGAATCGACGGAGCACGCC
>NW_007539070.1:0-201 GCF_000475195.1 Diaphorina citri
GCTGCTGCTGCTACTGCTACGAAATGTCTGTGTCTGTGGTATACATTATAGGCAACCCTCAAAGCATTCACTTGGCTACTGCTATGGTGGTGAAACATCAAATATGTACAACTTGGTTATTGAATGCTTTCTTTTGTTATTACAGCAAGACCGTGGTTGTAGCACTCTGCAGCATAAATACCGTTCAGCAACAATGAAGAA
>NW_007539071.1:0-201 GCF_000475195.1 Diaphorina citri
TTTTTTTTATATAATTTTCAGGGATACATGGCTGCTTTGCGGTTGACGTTATCATCTTCTAAATTGTTGTTACGACTGGTACACTCTTCATCATGTTGGTATGTGATTCAGAGGGTAAAAAGCAAACTCTTTCAGCTTAATTAGACTCGTGACCCGGAGACTAAAGGGTTCAAGTTCAAGTCCTAGTGGTTCGTATCCTGG
>NW_007539072.1:0-201 GCF_000475195.1 Diaphorina citri
GGTTTTTACATGTTTGTCCGGCGTCCGGGGGGATTTTTGAAAATTTGGGAAATGTCCGGGTTTTTGATGATAAGACTCTAATAATATTAAAAAGCGTTTTTCATTCTTTTGAGAAAAGATTTGAAAAAAAAAAGATCGATAGGTTTATACATAGGTTATACCTACAATTTATACATAGGTTGACAATTCGTCATGTGTATT
>NW_007539073.1:0-201 GCF_000475195.1 Diaphorina citri
CGAGTCATAAAGACGTGCAAGTAATAATGCACCACACAACTCGAGACGCGGGATACTTAGAGGCGATTTAGTAGGGGCGACCTTACTTTTGCCCTTTAACAAATAGACTTTACTTTCAAGACCGTTAAGATTGGAAGAAACTAAGTAAATAACAGCGGCGTAGCCTTTGCTAGACGCGTCACAAAAGCCAACAATATGAAC
>NW_007539074.1:0-201 GCF_000475195.1 Diaphorina citri
CAAATGATAGAACTTTTCAAGTTTTAACGTAGACACACGCGCCAGCGACCAGTTAGGAAAAGGAAAAAGGGCTTTATTAGTTTATTCTCTCATTAGAAGTTTTTGGCTTTACTGAATCGCCGGAATGGCAGAACTTTGCGATTATTGCCATCAAAATTTGGAAATTTTGAGTAGCGTTGTTGCTTCAGTGTAAATGACTAC
>NW_007539075.1:0-201 GCF_000475195.1 Diaphorina citri
AGAAAAGGATGCATAAGAATATAAGAGGAAGAAGAAAAGGATGAATAAGAATATAAGAGAAAAAAAAAAAAAAAAAAAAATAAGAATATAAGAGGAAGAAGAAAAGGATGAATAAGAATATAAGAGGAAGAAGAAGAAAAGGATGAATAAGAATATAAGAGGAAGAAGAAGAAAAGGATGAATAAGAATATGTAAGAGGAA
>NW_007539076.1:0-201 GCF_000475195.1 Diaphorina citri
GACAATAGGTGTCTTTATTTTACCTACAACTTTCTTTACCTAATTGTGTATAATCATGTGAGCTTGATATTATAGATATGGGATAACGAAAAAGCTCACTAATTTACTTTGATGAACAAGTCAAAAGGCATTGACGTACTCATAGTCGCACAATCCGACTCTTTTGACAAAATGGGTACCTAACCTATACATGTTTAATGT
>NW_007539077.1:0-201 GCF_000475195.1 Diaphorina citri
TTATTTTTCTTATGAAAAGTGAAAAGCCTTTTCTCGGAATTCCGTAGCACAACCAGTGAAAGAAACTGAACAGAAAAACATGTTTCCATGGTAATGTGGCTGTTTACATCAATACCAGTAGGTTAGGTACCACAATCTATGGCATTCTGAATAATCGAGATAGGATAAGAATAAGGCCCGTTGTACATTGGAAACGTAGTT
>NW_007539078.1:0-201 GCF_000475195.1 Diaphorina citri
TCTTTTTCACCGTTTTACCTATCAACCATATCCTCGGAGAAAACACCACAAAACAACTCAAAGACCGCTATCAAGATGGACTGATAAGCATACTTCTTCCTTTTCTCCTCCTCCTCCTCCTCATCTTCTTCTTCGTGCTCCTTACTCTTCTCCTTCTTTCTCTTTTCTAAAGAACATTAAACAAATAAACAAAAACACACA
>NW_007539079.1:0-201 GCF_000475195.1 Diaphorina citri
TTGTTTATGAAATAGGAGACCACTTTGTACGTAGTCTTATGTTTGCCTCCAGAAAAGAGTGCTTTTGCATGATTTTTTCTATTTTTACGACTTTGCTCGTCAGCTTCGCAATTTTTATTGCGAAGCATTATCCACTAATGGAGATTCCTCTACAACTACCTGAAAACGGCTACTTTCTCTGTGGCGTATAATATCTCTAGT
>NW_007539080.1:0-201 GCF_000475195.1 Diaphorina citri
TTATCCTGATGGGATAATGTTCGTTCTCGGAACGGCTGGCTTTCTCTTATCCTGTCTTCCTTCTCTCTTCGATTTCGGTACAATAAGACCATAGCAGTTATAGTTCCCTCTGTCAAACCTAAGAGGGTTGGTACTATGGTCAAGGCTCTTTTGAGGACGCTTCTATTCATTAGCATGGTTTGCTTATTTTCTCTTGGGTCG
>NW_007539081.1:0-201 GCF_000475195.1 Diaphorina citri
CTATCCGTTGAAAGCGATGAAACAACTTCTAGTCTAATTGCTCTGTAGACAGCACAGGTAAAAAGGACGATCCATACCTTTTTTACACATCCTCCATCTCCTCTGATGAACAGTGGTCCCGCCAAGTCTACTCCCAGGATCTCAAACAATTTTGCATCTCTTACTCGATTTTGAGGTAGTGGTGTGGGATGAACTTCTAAT
>NW_007539082.1:0-201 GCF_000475195.1 Diaphorina citri
ACAAGAAGGTGGCCAAAATCAGATCACAAACTCAAGCCAATACACAACAAAGGGATGGGTTAAGCTTGTATGCTTATATGAATCTGGGTAGATGCGCTACTTTCCGAGCTAACGAGGCTGGCTGAGGATTGTTTGAAGACCCCTTGATCTTTACAAATACCATCCATATCACGGTTGCATAATGACGGACTCATCTTCTTA
>NW_007539083.1:0-201 GCF_000475195.1 Diaphorina citri
ATAAAGTTAGGAGAAATTAATTTAACTCCTGAATTTTTTAAAAGAAAGTACAAGTTAGGAAGCTCATAAGTATATGAGTAATAACAGGAAAAAACGATACATCTACCAAGTTATGATAGTATGATCAGGAAATTTTAACGTTTCAATTTTGATGACAGATTACCTAAATAATGATATTGAAAAGACAAACAAACAAAAAAC
>NW_007539084.1:0-201 GCF_000475195.1 Diaphorina citri
CAAGTTGTATGACTTTACACGTGAGAAAAGGAATTATCCAGTATCGATCAGGGTTTATTCGTGTGTGATGGAAAATATGGAGTTTCATGGAGTTTTTTCGCTCAACGTTGCATTTGGTTTCCTCATAACAAGACTCGATTGTTCATCGTCCGCGAGAACATAAAAAATCTAAAAATAACGAAAAAAATCAACAATAATAAT
>NW_007539085.1:0-201 GCF_000475195.1 Diaphorina citri
ATTACCTATATCGTAATACACATTCCAGGTTTTAATGCCAAGAAGATAAAATCGCGGGAAAAAGTTTTTCCAGGCAGCGCAGCGCGGGAATTTTTTAATTCTCTAATATGGTACGAGGCAAAGGTTTGGATAATAAAACCAAATTTGGAAACTTCCTCAAAGCACGGAAAACATATTTTAACTTAATGTGTGTAAAGTACA
>NW_007539086.1:0-201 GCF_000475195.1 Diaphorina citri
GACATCTCTAAAATTCAGTTCTATTGTAAATTACTGCATATCATGTGCCACAGCCAGTTGCTTTGTGAAGTAGATTTGTAGAGGCTTAACCCATCCTGTAGGGCTGTTTACCCCTACTCTTAAGCCTCAGAATAAGTGGTAGCTATATCCCATCCATCTTTTGGCTCTTCAGTTTTTTCCCCCTACACAGAAAATGTAGGT
>NW_007539087.1:0-201 GCF_000475195.1 Diaphorina citri
CCATTTAGGAACTACATAAGTCATTATTGTTGTACGTTAGCACTATTGCTTCAGAGGGACAGCATGTCAGCGCTACTTAGGATGGTTATTTCATTATAATTTGGACGTCATTAAGTGCTGACATTGCTTTAGATTGGCAGAACAACCTTACAAAGCTTTAATCCTCGGCTATATGGTATACCAGTCTACTGTGTATGTTGT
>NW_007539088.1:0-201 GCF_000475195.1 Diaphorina citri
AACCACGAGGAACTTAGCTTAACTTTAGTGATTCATTGGAAACAGGTGTATTTAACGTGCTATCGCCGCTGGCTGCTCCTAATGACGAAATCATTTCAATCACCTAGATAGAAGCCTAGAACTCCTAGGAGCGATGTGATGGTTGTCTTTTGGTACTCACCATTTTCAATATAATAGGAAGTTTCGTTGTATCGGTCGTCT
>NW_007539089.1:0-201 GCF_000475195.1 Diaphorina citri
AGAACGGCAATTAAAAATTGAATTTTCGACCTTTTACAGTTACTTTTTCGGAGTTTTGACCTCAGATTTGGATTTTTCCCAACTTTTTACGTAGGAATCGACCTTTTATTTATAATTTTTACTCATTTGCAACTGCTCCATTAGACATAGCACAATTCTTGCTCGTATTTCCGTACTACGGTATTATGAGGTATTCACGAT
>NW_007539090.1:0-201 GCF_000475195.1 Diaphorina citri
CGATCTGTTCTTCTCTTTGTTACAGGCTATAATTTTCTAACATAAAATTATTCAAATTATTTCAAAGACTATTTTATTAAGAACTTTAAACAAAAGGACAAGATTTGTTCAGTGTTTCCTAATTATGGAGGGTCTCGCAGTGAGACGTCTGGCTGCGTTGTCAGAACATCTGAAAATGTGTCTTACCTCATCAGGTGAAGT
>NW_007539091.1:0-201 GCF_000475195.1 Diaphorina citri
CACCACCACACGCTAAAATTCGTAAATTAGGCACTTTGCGAAACAGTTCAATTCTGAAAACAAAGAAGAAGATTTTTTTTTATGTTACCATATTATGGTTACAAAGAGGTTCAATCGTAGAACTTACTCGAAGAAAAGGACGTCAACGGGCCCCCATAAGCTACACCGATACCAAAATCTACGGAGCAAAGGTGTCCTCCT
>NW_007539092.1:0-201 GCF_000475195.1 Diaphorina citri
GGACACTTCTGGTGTTTTTGCTGGACTCGTTTTATACGAACTGGCCCTAATAGTCTCACTATCATTTGTTGTTTTTGTGGGACTGACCGGTTCATTGGCCGCTTTTAGAGGACTTGATGTTTTAGTGGGACTCGCTGGTGTTTTAGTGGGACTATAAAAATTGCTGCTAGTAATCGTCTCGCTGAATTCTTCGTCATCCAC
>NW_007539093.1:0-201 GCF_000475195.1 Diaphorina citri
GACTTTAAAACAGGGAGTATGCCCACCTGAGTAATTTCCCTTTGAGTGTGAAGAGCATTCACTTGTAAAATTGGTAGCCAAAACCAAATGTCAGCCCAAAACAATCACCCTAGTTAGGGCTGATAAAAAATGCTGACCCTGTCAGTACTTGGGAAAAGAAAGAAGTGTAACATATTATTGTCCTTAGTTGTAACCTCCTGG
>NW_007539094.1:0-201 GCF_000475195.1 Diaphorina citri
TTTTGGTTTTTTGGCTTTATGGTTTTCTGGACAAAATTTGCACCACCATTTTCGTGTTCCTTGTAAAAAGACCTTTAACTTGATATATAGGTCGACTAGGTTTGGATAAGTCCTTCTATGGGGACAGACAGACCGACCGACAGACCGACAGACGACACCGAAGCGAATACAATAGTCCGTCCCCTATACCTTTTATTATTA
>NW_007539095.1:0-201 GCF_000475195.1 Diaphorina citri
TTATGTTCTTGAGATTTCCATTTCCGATTTTTATGCCAGTTGTAGTGGCTAACGCTTCATCCAGTAGTTTCTCAGCGTGTAGATTGAAAAGTGCTGGCGACATACAACATCCCTGACGAACATCTCTTCCTATGATTACATCTTCTGTTTCATCATTTTCAATTCTAACCACAACTTTCTGTCCTTTGTAGAGTTCTCGTA
>NW_007539096.1:0-201 GCF_000475195.1 Diaphorina citri
CCAACAACAAATGGGCCCAAGTGGACAAGTCGTACTATCTAGTCAGCAGCATCAGCAGATGTTGCAACAGCAGGTTAGTGGTTCGAGTCCAAGTCAAGTTGAAAAATTTGTTGTTGTATATTTTTCCTTTTTTTTTAAGAGGTTTGACAGAGGGAACTGTAACTGCTATGGTCTTATCGTCCCGAAATCGAAGAGAGAAGG
>NW_007539097.1:0-201 GCF_000475195.1 Diaphorina citri
GATTTTGGGATTTTATTCTATCTCATTTGAAAATTTGACAGTAGGGCTTCGATCTTAGGCGAAAATAATTTAATGTTTTCCTATTCTCATTCAGTAAGTATCTAAATAAGCATAAAAAAGCACTAGAATAGAGGACAATATTATTAGAGCACGACTTCTGAGTCATCCAATGTCAGAATTTTACAAGCAGCGAAAGAAACG
>NW_007539098.1:0-201 GCF_000475195.1 Diaphorina citri
ACTTCACAAACGACAAGAGAATCTGAACAATTACTCGAGAAAGAAAAAGCAACACTGTTTCTATGGGCTCTTGATATCCGTTCATACCGTTAATACCTCAGCTTTTGTACAATAAGAGGATTTAAATGCAAATCAAATGTTGCAAGTGTTGAAACGACAATCCCCCTTTTTTTCAATGAAACGTAGAGAATATAATCCTTA
>NW_007539099.1:0-201 GCF_000475195.1 Diaphorina citri
CTCCCCCTCCTCCTCCTCCTTCTCCACCTCCCCCTCCTCCTCGTCGTCCTCATCCTTCTCCTTCTCCTCCTCCTCTTTCTCCTCCTCCTCTTTTCTGACTTTCTTCTTCTTTAGATGTCCTCTTTTTTTCTGTCCATCATCTCCTTTTCTTCACTTTCCTATTCCATTTCAATCTCTTCTTCTCCGACACTGATGGGGCTT
>NW_007539100.1:0-201 GCF_000475195.1 Diaphorina citri
ACTCAAAAGTAAAGCTAAGACTCCTAGGACTTAATAAATAAATGTCCAAGGAAAGGTAGATGTAGGTACTTAGGTATTGAGTGTTCAAAATATAGTTTTGAGGTCTACTAAGTGAAAAAGTAACCAGAATTACTTCAAGGATTTTATATAATCTCCCTTCTGGAAGATGTTAGAAGGGCTGCACTCATAAAAAAGAGCTAT
>NW_007539101.1:0-201 GCF_000475195.1 Diaphorina citri
CACATACCAAACATCCCTGCTCAAAGTTCCACTTTATGTAAACACTACCTACGTAGGTACCTACCTACCTATGTAGGTACCTACCTGCCTTCGTAGGTACCTACCTATGTAGGTACCTACCCTCCTATGTAGGTACCTACCCTCCTATGTAGGTACCTACCTATATAATAATAATAGTGCTTATTTATACTGCTCGCATAG
>NW_007539102.1:0-201 GCF_000475195.1 Diaphorina citri
GCAGAATGCGAGAGCAAGAGAGGTAAGAAGGTTAGAATGAGAGAGGAAGAGTCAGAGAGAGAGGGTCTCTGAATATGGTAGGACGATAGAACTAGAGTACTAGAGGGAATAGAAGAGGAAGGAAAAGGGAGGGCATATTTTTCAATTGTGGAGGGAAAAAACTCCGCAATTTAGGTAGGTACAATCTCGAAAATTTTGGAG
>NW_007539103.1:0-201 GCF_000475195.1 Diaphorina citri
TTAATCCAATAAACACCACTACAACATTCGTAACTACATTCAGTTATGTTGTACAAATAGTACTTACGAGCATTTGGACTACAACTCTTTATTTTTGTACGTTTACTTTACTTTGTATAGGGATGTCTCAAAGAACTCTGTTGTGTATATTTTACTGGTTCAATGCCAATAATATTTACTCCCAAAAACTTTGTCATTTGT
>NW_007539104.1:0-201 GCF_000475195.1 Diaphorina citri
CGAGGTACTTTTTCTATGCCGTGGCACCTTATCTTTAGGTCAGAGGTTCCCAACTTTCACCATAACCCAACATCAAAAACTATTTTACACGGTCTCATACTATTCTTTCAATAATCTCACCGTAAAGTGAAATCATGAGAAATGTCACAGCTCTTGAATTATCTTCTTTTGTTACTCATGTTACTTGTGCCCAAAAGTAGA
>NW_007539105.1:0-201 GCF_000475195.1 Diaphorina citri
ACAAAAAACATCGACCTCGCCTGAATACGGGAAAAGGAGAAGAAGATTAGTTATAATTCAATGTACACACCATACAAGGGGCGGATTTATTGCCTTGGGCAATCTCTATCTTTCAAAACTTGTTATACCCATCTTTCTTGGCACATGGCTTTGATGCTTAGCGTGCAAATAAATAAAATTCCCTGTCCTTGATTCGTCTAG
>NW_007539106.1:0-201 GCF_000475195.1 Diaphorina citri
AAAAAAATCCCATCCCTTCTCCCAGCTTTGCCTGGTTTCCACATTGTTCCTGTAACCGTAATGAACCGAGTATGTGGGATAATTTATGACGCGTAACTGGAAACTGCTCCCCTGGTTGTCATTAGGCGACCACCTCTACGCTCCATGTGTATGATATAACTCAAATAAATTGACATATCAAATACAATGATCCTCATCCCC
>NW_007539107.1:0-201 GCF_000475195.1 Diaphorina citri
GATTGCCTTGTTCCCCTTCCGCCAAACGGTTTCCCGTTTGGCCGCCAAGTACATCAATAGGGGTTTTTTGGGTTGGTAGAGTATTGTTAAAATTCATAGAGGTTCCCACGAGTATTAACATTTTTAAACATCAAAAATCCAGCCCTAAGGCTACCTCTTACTAGAGGCCGCCGAGCACTTGTGGCACGCTACTATGCCGCG
>NW_007539108.1:0-201 GCF_000475195.1 Diaphorina citri
TGTAAGTACTTTGTATTTGTCCCTGTACTGTGTAACAGAATAGCCCGTGTGTGGGCTAATTCACTGGACAAAGAGAATCAATCATTTTAATTAAATCGAGATCATCTCTGAAATTCCAGCTGAGTTAGCATCAATGGATATTTCACTTCTTTCCATAATGGAATGGGTTAAATCAACACAAGACTGGTGTTCCTGTGTTAA
>NW_007539109.1:0-201 GCF_000475195.1 Diaphorina citri
TGTGTGCTTTTTTGAAGGATTTCATATTTTCACCATGTCTTTTGGTGCTGCATTTCTTTTCATATTTGTTTGTTAAGGGTTAAGGCATTGCCCTTCAGTTTCTTTTTCGTCCTATTCCAATCCTTTATAATGTGTATACAAAGGCTGAGGTTTACCCCCGCATCTTTTTAGTGATTACTCGCACGTCGTGCTCGGCAGGGG
>NW_007539110.1:0-201 GCF_000475195.1 Diaphorina citri
CAACGTTGGCCTTGGTGCTAGCGGGGAAGTTGTTGGAGCAAGTCAAGGTATGGTATTCTCTTGAAATAACATACCTATGTAAGAAAATGAAAGCTATACTTACCTATCATGAAAGCTATTGTGTATATCAGGGGTTCTTAACCTTTTAGAATTGGCGGACCACTATTGATAAACCAAAAATCTCGCGGACCACTTGAGATT
>NW_007539111.1:0-201 GCF_000475195.1 Diaphorina citri
TTTTATTCTATTCTACATGCATACGGACATACCTGGGTTTTTGTTTTATCTTGAAAATGTTCAATGTTTGACAACTAGGCCTCCTGTGATTTAGCTTTTCAATTATTTCGTTTGGTTTAAAGTTTAGATTGGTTCAGCCTACTCTCTTTGAGAATACCTCAACAATATCTCGGTTATTCTCTGGCTGGTGACTCTCCAGTC
>NW_007539112.1:0-201 GCF_000475195.1 Diaphorina citri
GGGAAACGTTCGGAAATATGGGCCATTGCGATTTTCAAAAATCTTCCTGAAAACTTTGCGGCGGGCAGTGAAATAATCAAAATTCCTCGAAATGTAAACGCTCGCCACATATATCTCTCTCACGCCTTCTCAAAATTCTACCAAGTTTTCCAAATTCAAAAAGTCCAAATTTTCACAGACAACTTTTCCTTGTAAAAAAAA
>NW_007539113.1:0-201 GCF_000475195.1 Diaphorina citri
GCCGCCCGGCACCACAACTGAACCCATCCAGTCCAACGATCTACACGACAACTTCCTACGACGAGATACGTCCACGGTACTGCGGACGTGGAGGTGAAAGCCCCGTCCGAAATATCCATGATAGTGGATCATCCCTCCACGGAAGTGAAACACCTCTCCATGGAGGAGATGCACCTCTGTAGAGGGTGGGTCAAAGTGTGC
>NW_007539114.1:0-201 GCF_000475195.1 Diaphorina citri
CCTTCCATAGGTATCTAACTACTTTATAAGCTCCTAAGGTAAAGGTTACTTGAAACAAGCATCCAACACCTAATACCTCTGTTTCGAGAGAAATATGTAATACTTTCGGCCCAACTCTCCCCGGCCCTGTTTTAACCCCAAAGCAGTGGCACAATAAAATTTCCCACTCAGGAAGCCCAACATAAACAAAGGCTCCTGTAA
>NW_007539115.1:0-201 GCF_000475195.1 Diaphorina citri
AAGGTATACGACAGAGAGAAAATTGAGATGAAATAATAAAAGAAAGAAGAGGGAGAAGAAGAACAAGAAGAAGGAGGAAGAAGAAGAAGAAGAGAAAGCCAAAGGAAAAAGAAAATATACAGAAAAAAAGACTGACACGGAATTTTTATACGTTCATTATTAGAGTTCTTATCGAAGAATCTAATTAGGACAAGCCTGGAA
>NW_007539116.1:0-201 GCF_000475195.1 Diaphorina citri
TAGGGTTGATAGGAAGGTAGGTTTCGTTGGTATGAGTGGGTATATTTGGGAAAGGTAGGTAGCGTTGGGTAGGAAAGACAAAAATAGAGGTAGTTACTTATGTAGGTAGGGTAAGTAGGTAGTTAGGGTTGATAGGAAGGTAGGTTTCGTTGGTATGAGTGGGTATATTTGGGAAAGGTAGGTAGCGTTGGGTAGGAAAGA
>NW_007539117.1:0-201 GCF_000475195.1 Diaphorina citri
AAGCTCGCGGGACTTTTCAGTCTCATCCTGGCAGCAAAAATACATTTCATATTCCATTATGTTCGTAGTTTGTACAGATATTATGCTTCTCTAACTGTATTCTTTATGAATGAATGGAGCGGAAATGTCTGGGACAGTCTCGTCTGATTGAAAGAGAATGGGCACCGACCAACAACACTGAACAACAAACGAATCTTAATA
>NW_007539118.1:0-201 GCF_000475195.1 Diaphorina citri
ATATGCTGGTTTGGCTCTTTCAGGGGTGTTTGCCTAGATCCGATTGTAGCCGTCTTCAGCGAACTATAAGAGAACAGCACCGAGGCCGACCTCACTGGCATCCGTCTGGAGATAGAATGTGAGGTCGATGCACACGCACAGGTAGTGATGGGTAAATACCCGGGTATTTATTTTTGGGGTAAATACTTTGGGTACTCTGCT
>NW_007539119.1:0-201 GCF_000475195.1 Diaphorina citri
GCCATCTGACAACACTGCTTCCTAATACTATCGTTCGTATACGTTCTTTTACCATCTTTTGATCCTATAGTATTCATTTTTCATTATTCTTATTCGTATCAGTTCCGTTCCGTTCAGTTCAGGATAGTGTTGGGAATAATCGATTATTTCACATAATCGATTATCAATAATCGATTATAAAAAATAATCGATTAATCGATT
>NW_007539120.1:0-201 GCF_000475195.1 Diaphorina citri
GTTTGCGGTGATCCCGTAGAACTGATTGTTATTGCTATTGTATTATCTACATTATGTACACCATTGATTTTTGTGCAGCGTTGCCCCGTTATCCAAATTTCAAATGCTTATTAATCGCAGATCTGGTGGGTTACGCGTTTGAGGTATTTGTATCTTGCTTTCTTTGATACCGTTTTATTGTGAGCATTTTACTGTGTGAGT
>NW_007539121.1:0-201 GCF_000475195.1 Diaphorina citri
ACAAATACTAGAAGACATAGGTGTAACAGGAAAACCATTGAATTTGTTCCGCACATACCTCTCTGGGCGCACTCAGAAGGTTAAACTTAAAATACCGAATAAACCATTAACAGATAAAAGTAGCAATCAGAGAACGGCCAGAGATATAGGGAGTTTGATAAATTCCGAAGTGGTCAGCGATGAAATTGATTGTGTACCCTA
>NW_007539122.1:0-201 GCF_000475195.1 Diaphorina citri
TGAAGGAGTAGTGAAGAAGATTTTAGGTTTCGGTTTTAAGATTCTCACGCCCTGAGATTTTTTGTCATCAGGAGGAATTTCAAACAAGAATGGAAAAATCAGTATGCCTATAGGTACGTCGGAATCAGTATTCTGAAGTATAGTGCTATACAGGGTGACCAGAAACAAGATTTTCCGAAAGTTGATGTGCCAAACTCAAAA
>NW_007539123.1:0-201 GCF_000475195.1 Diaphorina citri
TACATTTGTCATAGAAAAAGAGCAAAGCCAGCATAGATGGACATTAAACTCCAAAGTCATTGACGGATCTCAATATTTTGGATTGTCCAAAATAAAATCCATGTTGACTCATAAGAGTCATAGCTCATAATCATCATCATTGACATTTAGACAACCGTTATCTGTCCACTGCTGGACAAAGGTCTCTTCTTCTTCTTCTTC
>NW_007539124.1:0-201 GCF_000475195.1 Diaphorina citri
TTTTTTTTTGAAAATTTTTCTAAGTCCAAAATCGACCGCCTACGGCGGCCAATTTTCGACCAAAAATTTCCTATCTTGAAATACTCCCCATGTGATGAGGGATCATTAAAAAGTGTCCAAAAATTGAAAATTTTTCTAAGTCCAAAATCGACCGCCTACGGCGGCCAATTTTCGACCAAAAGTTTCCTATCTTAAAATACT
>NW_007539125.1:0-201 GCF_000475195.1 Diaphorina citri
CTGGTAAACGAGAGAACGCGGGTTCAATCCCAGCCAAGGTGTGGAATCCGTTCGAGAATTATGGAGGACCAAAATCTGAGTTTGAAGGTATGTAGTTTAAGTTGAACTCTTGGATTAAGCAATCTGATCGGCTAAAAAGTTTGAAATCAGCTGATCAGATTGCATAACCAAGAGTTAAACAACCAAGTTTAACCCCACTTG
>NW_007539126.1:0-201 GCF_000475195.1 Diaphorina citri
AAGAAATAGATCACAAAGTGGTGCACGACCTAGCAACATAATTAGACAAACTGAATTCCTCTCATAATAAAACAAATGGAATAAAAAAAATAAACAGAGATATTGATAAACCAGGTGAAATAAAGAACAATCAGATAGATATAATAAAAACAGATGGAATAAAGCATAATCACAGATATAATATAAAGAGATAGGGATCCT
>NW_007539127.1:0-201 GCF_000475195.1 Diaphorina citri
CTAAATAGGCTGATTTTTTCTTTCTTTGGATTCCTTACTACTACGAGAGGGTTTACGAAATTTACGTAGATGGCTACTTCAACAGAGGGTTTACGAAGACCTACTCAAGAAATCAGTATAGGACAACTCTGGAAGAGAGTAGCTCAAGATAGAGATAGATGGAAGCTTTGCGATCTGCAGCAATGGAGAGACATCTGCAAT
>NW_007539128.1:0-201 GCF_000475195.1 Diaphorina citri
ATAAAATTGGATTTCAGAATAATAATCCAAAACACCATTTTTTACTTTCCTTATCCTATAGGAAGGTAAGTAATGTAAAATGAGGTCCCTAGAGCCTAAATCCAAAGTTTCAGCGATTGGTCCGTGTATCTGTGTGTCTGTCTGTAAACAAAATATCTCGAGAACGGTAAGAGCTAGCGACTTGAAATTTGGTATGTAGCT
>NW_007539129.1:0-201 GCF_000475195.1 Diaphorina citri
GACTATAGTCATTGTACCTGGTCCATATTATTTTATAGGGCCAGAACAGGGCCGGTTTTAAGACCCCGTGTGAGAGAGGTCTCATTAGGACTGCACGCGAAAAGTAATGTTTAAGAGTAGAGAGTAATATAATATCTACTAATAACTGCACAGTTTGGTTGCATTACCTAAAATACCAGAAAAAGCACAGCACTTTCCATT
>NW_007539130.1:0-201 GCF_000475195.1 Diaphorina citri
TTCATCTGTTATAGTAGTTAAGTTTTTGTTTAACACTTCTATGTTCTTATCTAACTTTGTTTCCATTGCTTTGATATTTTGGTTCACACTTCCTAGTTTGTTATCAAAAAGGTTTTCTAAGTACACTTGCCATGTTGGATCCATGTTGAAAACGCGAACGCGATAGTTGCACGAAGTAAGAAATTTCGGAGGAGCTTGTAC
>NW_007539131.1:0-201 GCF_000475195.1 Diaphorina citri
AGTAATGATGGTCCAATTGGACATAAAGGTACATGAAGTTATTTTGAAAACTATTTGCGGTACGAGCCTAGATGCAGAGCATTTGACAGCATGTTCAAGAGATTCGAACGGATGGGCGTTCACAATTCAAAGTTGAATTCGTTGGTCCATACACATTTCAAAATATTGAGCAAATGGGCCTTCACAAATCAATGTTCTATT
>NW_007539132.1:0-201 GCF_000475195.1 Diaphorina citri
GCACCAAAGTTGTGACATAATAACACAAAGAAACTGCATTTACATTTTACTTAGAATATTTAGATAACCCTGCATCTTACAAAACTATAAAAATATGCAAAACTGTAAAAAATATGTAAAACGAAACAAAAACTTGTACTTATTTCGACAGTCGAAAAATTCCTTGCCGAAACCCCCGCCAATAAAGTTTCAGGGCTCCAC
>NW_007539133.1:0-201 GCF_000475195.1 Diaphorina citri
GTTGGGATGATTTGGAGAATCTCCAGCAATAAAATATTACGCCCAGATGTTTTATCAAAACATCAAACAATACAACGGGGCTTATTGGAAGTACATACGCCCAGTGGCCCACAAAATGAGCATTGTTCGAAAACAATTTCATAATTCGTCGAATTCCATGGAAAGAGCCAAATAAAGCGAGTAAACAATGAGAGATATCTA
>NW_007539134.1:0-201 GCF_000475195.1 Diaphorina citri
GGAGTGTGGACGGTGCGGACTGACGGTCCGTATGGTCCGCACTTCAAAGTCTGACAAAATCAACGAGAAAAAAAAAAAAAACATACATTAGATAGATACCAAATAGAAAAAATAAAAATGTAATAATTGTCAGCTAGTTTTAAGACCTATCTTTATGTATATTATTATCACAATAAAATCAACATTTATTTACAATTTACA
>NW_007539135.1:0-201 GCF_000475195.1 Diaphorina citri
TACGCCAACAAATGTATACGACGGAGTTTTGATTGAGACGGGACGTATGAGTGTACGTAATGGTTTGTTTGTTACCTTGAGTGGAGCATAGATTTATTTCTTTAACTCTTTAAAGGAAAGGAATAGATCTCTGGGTTTAAATATTGGATAAAGATGGGTAAACTAACCGGTGCGTGTTGCGTACATTTACCAACTACCTCC
>NW_007539136.1:0-201 GCF_000475195.1 Diaphorina citri
TTTCCTCCTATGGAAAGCGCCCCAGATGTGTGAAGTATGTATCTTAGTTGGTGAAGATGTAAACTACCCGTTATGTTGGGTTTAATGTTTGCGTTGGCTCTTATTATTTATGTTGGCTCTTATTTTTTACTTTCTATTACAACAGTATAGCGGAGCTATACTAGTAATGAAAGTATTGCAATCGGTCCAAATTTTCAAAAT
>NW_007539137.1:0-201 GCF_000475195.1 Diaphorina citri
TTTTTTTTTTCTTTTTGAGGTCTTTTTCTTATTTGACAAAATAATAAACATCCCTAAAGAAAAGAAAGTCTGATTTATTTTTTATGTAAGTACTATAAAAGCTTGATTGTCTCTGTTACTATGGTTTCAGCTGGAACAGGATATGGAGAACTACGTTAAATTCCAAATCATGAAAGAAGGTCCAATCAGATTACGTCCAGG
>NW_007539138.1:0-201 GCF_000475195.1 Diaphorina citri
TATTCTCACTCGCTGCTTTTGTTAGTTCATCTTCAGTTTTTTTCTTGCTGTGAGTTTGGTCTATATTGTTTTATTCTTCTGCTTGTTCTTCTCATTGCACTATTTCTTTTTTTTCTAACAACAGTGTATCATCTTCCCTTTTTTGATTTCGTCCATGTTTGGTTCTCTCTCAAGTTTCAATTTAAAAGAACTGCTTTTTTT
>NW_007539139.1:0-201 GCF_000475195.1 Diaphorina citri
CCACCACGAGACATTCGACATACCGTGCAATCTTCCTACCTGTGCAATATACAAAATCTACTCCCACAACCTGTAAATAGTAGTCTACTCAAATCTAGTCTTTTGTATATACATACAAACACTGTTACCAATTGTACAGCTAGTTACAAACCAAATAGGGTACTGGGCACCCATCCACCACCTATATCATTGGCAGAGAAA
>NW_007539140.1:0-201 GCF_000475195.1 Diaphorina citri
GGGTTTGAAAACGAAATGTTTCAGGAGAACTGGTACGATGAGAAGAAAGTACGAGGAAGAGAAATGAAAGAACCACAAGAACCTTCACCTAGCAGGAAGAAAGACAAGATCTGGAAAGGAGATGACAGCTTATCCTCCAACTCCTCAGTATTCTTATCCGACAGTGATCTCAACAAACTCCGCAACACTTCCTCACTAGAA
>NW_007539141.1:0-201 GCF_000475195.1 Diaphorina citri
TACAGGATAGGAGAAGAGGAATATTATGAACCCTATGGAATAGAACTGTATAACATGAGACGAACTGTGTTCTTCTGTTACTTGCTTACCCTTGTCCTCAAATGTAATAGTAGTGCTTAATAGTAGTGCTTATTTATACTGCTCGAATAGGACTGAAAAGTCCCTTTACTCCAGCAGTGGGCTACTACTATTATTGTGGTC
>NW_007539142.1:0-201 GCF_000475195.1 Diaphorina citri
ATATAACGTGGGAACTCTTGAAAAAGAAACACCACCTTAAAGGCACCGTAATAACATACTAACTAGAATATCATAAACCCTCTCCTTTTCACAGCTGTAAAACATAAGGAGTGTGACCACTTAATTAGGGTAGAGGAAAGAAGGAAACAAGGAAAATAAATTATAGAACTGCATTTATTTCTTAGTTAAGAATTATTATTA
>NW_007539143.1:0-201 GCF_000475195.1 Diaphorina citri
AGGCCGAAGCAGGTGGCTTTATCTCCATCCCACTCTCCGTTGACACACTTCCTTGTCTTACTCCCGGTCATCTGGTATTTGCCAATGTCAATACAGCGAAACATCTGAAATGCAAAGTATATCGTTAGATAGAGGTTTGGGTGCAATAGTCCTACATACTGAACTCCGCATACAGGAATTTCGTCAGAAAAGACCCCTTGC
>NW_007539144.1:0-201 GCF_000475195.1 Diaphorina citri
AATGGGTGCTCTGTTACAAAATCCATGTACTTATCTGCAACACCTCCCTATTGTTAAACTTCAAACACTATTCTTCGTACAAATCCTTGTTTCCTCCTAATCACTCGTCTCTATGCACTGCATGTGAACTTTTTGCGTTTGAAGTCACTTAACAAACAAAGAGCTCGGAAAACATGGGAAAGTTTCCCCGTAGAACATCTC
>NW_007539145.1:0-201 GCF_000475195.1 Diaphorina citri
CACACCAAACAACGGTACATAACTTCGTCAATCGGTTGTCTGTCAATTAAATCCTATCCTTCCTGTGGCAGCCTTGTCAACTCTGCTGATCATAGTATATTGTGTTTTGGTGTACCTACCTACCTACTCTGGAGTCAGCTGTATTGAGTCATAAATCCGTCCCCGGTTGTCAATTCCAACACAAAAGTTCCAAGTTCCTCG
>NW_007539146.1:0-201 GCF_000475195.1 Diaphorina citri
AGACACCTCCACTAATTTATCTTACGTAGCATATTGCATACTTACATAGTTTTACGGCGTTCATACAAATTGTAACCTAGGTATTTTGAGAATCAGATATCTCCACTAATTATTAATCTTACGTACGTAGCATATTGCATACTTACATAGTTTTACGGCGTTCATACAAATTGTAACCTCTAGCTAGGTTATAGGTGTTTT
>NW_007539147.1:0-201 GCF_000475195.1 Diaphorina citri
CTAGATATCCAATCACCTCATTGCATTTCATGTAAACAAGCACTTATACCGCTGATATTCTCAAGATACTTCTCTTAATTTATTACCCCTAGGTAACCTTGTTTTTCATCAGAGATTTCATTAAAATTGTTTTTTCGTCCCACTTTTGTTCTTTTTCCTTTGTAACTTTTTACTATTATTTTTTATGAGATGAATTGAACA
>NW_007539148.1:0-201 GCF_000475195.1 Diaphorina citri
TAAATCGAGGAAAGAAAGGTAGGTACTACGTGAAGGAGGAGCACACAAATCATGAAGTGAATAAAAGGCGGGGTACAATATTGATTTCTAATCTTTTTTGGGGTGGCATGGAGTTTTGTTTATTTTTTTGGGCACTTGATTTATTTTGGGAGGAACGACTTGGCGGGGTCTTTTTTTATGCCACGAAGTGGTATTTTTTGG
>NW_007539149.1:0-201 GCF_000475195.1 Diaphorina citri
GTGGTGATTGATGAACAAGTTGCTGCCATACAGAGTAAACAGGCAAAGGTAAAGTACTGTCCAAGATCTCCTCAGATAGTTAGATATTATGGGTTCTTATCAAGATTTTCTCTAAGGCCAGTCACTCACTATCAGATAGACCTGATCAGGTGTACCTGACGTCAGGTCTACCTGATAGTGAGTGGCCGGCCTAACCCTAAA
>NW_007539150.1:0-201 GCF_000475195.1 Diaphorina citri
CAAATGATTGATCTTAGCCCTAAGTGTATATTCATTGTGTTCAATGTTTCTAATCCTATCTTCAAATTTTTGTATTGCCTGTTGATTCAAACTGTACTGTAGGTCAACCTGGGTCTGTAGTTTGGTTCCTCTTTGGCTTAAACTTTCAATGATTTTATTGAGGCGATCGCCATCCTCGGCGTCTAAGTTACCAGTTACCGT
>NW_007539151.1:0-201 GCF_000475195.1 Diaphorina citri
TAACTATAACATATGGAATTATTGTGGCCTCTACATCCACCCACACAAACTAACCATATATACCTGAGACAGCACTTGAAGCACTTGGCACCAAACCAACAAAGATTCACATTAGACGTTCAAGTCTCCACGGGTTAACTTTAACACCGAGGGACTAGGACGTTAGGTACATGATCACATGATGTAAGAAAAGAACAGTCA
>NW_007539152.1:0-201 GCF_000475195.1 Diaphorina citri
GTTGTTGTTGTTGTTGTTGTTGTTGTTGTTGTTGTTGTTGTTGTTGTTGTTGTTCTTGTTGTTGTTGTTGTTGTTGTTTTGTCAGTACATGTCAACATATACTACCATATCATTATTGATAGATACTTAACTAAGCCTTTAGTCAGTAAAAAAGCAATTGAAATGCTATAAACTGTAAAAATACGGTAAACCACCGCTAAC
>NW_007539153.1:0-201 GCF_000475195.1 Diaphorina citri
TTCGTTTGGAGACATCGAAAGAACAAAATGGAGGATGATGGTAAGTAAGAAATCAAAAATAGTAGAAGGAAAAGTACAATAGGTAATTATTCAGAAGCCAAGACAGTGAAAAATGTAAATGCAACACGACTTTCCTTATCCTATTGAATGATGCTTATTTGAGTGTTCTTTTACCCTAACTTTTACAACATCTCTAACCGT
>NW_007539154.1:0-201 GCF_000475195.1 Diaphorina citri
TCATCGGCGCAATTTGATATCAGTCAAGTTTATTACTCTCCTGACTAACAATAAAGTCATAAATTACCTAACATTCCCTATCACTGAGTAAATATTTCACACTCCAGTGTGACCTAATCAAATACACAAAACTCAAGCAAAATACGACAAGATGTTTCACAGATATCAGAGGAGAGTGGTTTCGATAATTTACAGCAATTA
>NW_007539155.1:0-201 GCF_000475195.1 Diaphorina citri
TATGGAAGGAATTTTTAATTGTGTTAAGCATACTTAAATGCTTGTCACAAATATCGTTCCCCAATTATTACACCTCCAGATCCAAGGTCCAACGCGTTAACCACTGCACCACTGAGGTTGGTGGTAACAAGGTTTATTATATTCTTTTTCAGCCAGGGGGCTCTCCCTATCACACCATTCATCAAGTGGATCTAAGCTCGT
>NW_007539156.1:0-201 GCF_000475195.1 Diaphorina citri
CAGTAACTTGGTCATCAAAGAGAAAAAAACAGGAGAGCTTCGTCTTTGTATTGATCCAAAAGCACTTAATGAGAATATAAAGAGAGAACATTACGCTCTTCCGACTTGTGATGAGATTATCCAACGTCTCAATGGTCGTGCTGTGTTCTCAGTGATAGATATGAAGCAGGGCTTCTGGCAGATTGAGTTGGATGAGGAAAG
>NW_007539157.1:0-201 GCF_000475195.1 Diaphorina citri
GTAGTGTCTGTAGTAATCTTAGTTCATCTGTATGCTCTGTAGTGTCTGTAGTAATTAAAAAAAAAAAAAAAAAAAAAAAGTGTCTGTAGTAATCTTGGTTCATCTGTATGCTCTGTAGTGTCTGTAGTAATCTTGGTTCATCTGTATGCTCTGTAGTCTCTGTAGTGTCTGTAGTAATTTTGGTTCATCTGTATGCTCTGT
>NW_007539158.1:0-201 GCF_000475195.1 Diaphorina citri
CGTCTCGTCCTTCCCTTGTTCTAATTTAGTGCATGAGGATTTCTCTGGATTTAATCAGAGCGTTTGATGACGTTTTTAACATTTTAATTGAAGGAAAGGATGCCGTTGGGTTGTTTGACTTGCAATGAATTCAGAAAGGTCGCATGTATGTTTTTCGTGTATGTCTGTTGGGATTTGGGTGTAATAAAACTGTGAAGCGTG
>NW_007539159.1:0-201 GCF_000475195.1 Diaphorina citri
AAAGAAGAGAACTACCTACATGTAATTGAAAAACTATCGGAAAATAAGAGACGAGATTCAAAAGCAGGAACACCTCCTGCTTTCTCTTAGAGAAGAAATGGAAGAAAAATTGGATCAATTAATTTTTCTTTTTTTAGAAAATGTCTTCAATTTTCTTTTCCGATTGTGAAATATCCATCACGGTACCTTTGCACTTTTTTT
>NW_007539160.1:0-201 GCF_000475195.1 Diaphorina citri
GAGGGGAATTATAAAATGTAAAAAAAAAGAAAAAAAAATGCAAGCATAAAAGTAGGTTACATGATAAGAAATTCGATTACTTTGATGATGTACAAATATTAAGATCATGGGACTTGTTGACGCGTCTGATGGTATATTTTGTAATGATGACTAATGAAATTAATTTTCTCATTATTACTTGCTCTAAATTCTCTAAAACGA
>NW_007539161.1:0-201 GCF_000475195.1 Diaphorina citri
TGCGAAGGGCATCTACTCGTAAAACTTGTAGCCAAAACCAAATGTCAGCCCATAAAATTTACACCTATTTTGTACCAAATACATAAGACCTTGTTTAGACTGCGAGAGTAAAGGGACTTATCTGTCTCATTCTGGCAGGATAAACAGGATATATTCTATTCTAGTTAAGGCTGATTGAGGGGATGACGAAAAACGCCGATC
>NW_007539162.1:0-201 GCF_000475195.1 Diaphorina citri
GCCTGGTAATCAGGAGGGCGTGGGTTCATAAAATGGCTCCGATGCTATAGTATAGATCGATAACAGTTAATCTCCCTGGGCCAAATTCTATCAGGTAGACCTGACAGGCGGACCTCTTTGACCGTACCCGTCAGGTCTACCTGATAGTGAGTGGCCGGCCTTAGTAATATTTCTCAAACTTACCTCTCCTTGAAAGTCCAT
>NW_007539163.1:0-201 GCF_000475195.1 Diaphorina citri
ATGCTTATTAAATACATGTGCAAAGTTACCAAAATATATAAACAGAAAACGAAGAAGAACATTATAGATAGGTAGGTATATGCTCACAGCACAAATTGAATATTCAATTTTTATACCTTCAATTTTGAATGTTTATATGCTGGTAGGTTATGAACCGATACTCGCCTAAGAGTATTCACAGACATAGATAATTATTTATCT
>NW_007539164.1:0-201 GCF_000475195.1 Diaphorina citri
TTTAGCAGTAGGAAATTTCCCATCAATATTTACATATGTTACACTATCTTAAAGAATAAATATGGCTCACTCCTTTGGTCTAAGTGCCCCGAGAGGTAATGCTAAAAGAGCTTGGTATAGGGGTGCACTCAGCCTCGTGAGGACAATTGAACTACTTGTAGCGACCACTGGCGTTGCTAGAAAAGCAACCTAGACTTGCAC
>NW_007539165.1:0-201 GCF_000475195.1 Diaphorina citri
TACATACCTATCAAAAATGATATGGTAGTAGATGTTGACATCTACTGACAAAAATGATAAACAACAACAAGAACAACGTCGCCAACAACAACAACACCACTAACAACACCACCACCAACAACAATACCAATAACACCAACAACACCAACAACAACAACAACAACAACAACAACAACAACAACAACAACAACAACAACAACA
>NW_007539166.1:0-201 GCF_000475195.1 Diaphorina citri
AGAACAAGAGCGCGTAGCGCGACTAGTGAAAGGAGAAAGGAGGGGAGAGGACGGAAGGATGAAGGGATTAGGGACGTGTCTGGATAAGAGGAAGAGCATTGTTTGCTCTTCCTCTTATCCAGACTCAATTTTATCTGCTTCATTCTCCGCTATTAAATCCAAGATTTGAGATTGAAGAGTGTTGATGGAGTTCGGTATTCA
>NW_007539167.1:0-201 GCF_000475195.1 Diaphorina citri
TCTAGGGACCTCAAAACGTGTTTTGACACTAAAAACTGACCATCGAAAATTTGACCCGATTAGGTACATTACTTTCCTATAGGATAAGGAAAGTAACAAGTGCGCTAGAATCACATACGTATTTATAGTAGGTATACCTACTCGCCTAACTATGGAATGACGTATCGCTAGTCATGCACTGTTGCCACATCTTTCGCTCGC
>NW_007539168.1:0-201 GCF_000475195.1 Diaphorina citri
CCCATTACGTGCATAGCTATAGAATAAGCCCAAAGAGCTTTATACAGGGTGTGCCGCATCTCACTTTCCCTACATCATTCCTACACAGTGTGTTACATATTATGGTGTGTTGTGTTACACTGAACAGGGTGTTACAATATTCAGGGTGTTACAACATACAGGGTGTTACACTGTATCGGATGTTACAACATACAGGGTGTT
>NW_007539169.1:0-201 GCF_000475195.1 Diaphorina citri
TTTCCACCGTTCATTCTTATCTTCTTTTTCCATCCTTCCCCTTTTTCCCTTCTCGTCCTTTCTCCATTTATTCTTCTCCTCGTTTCATTCTCTTCTCTTCCCTCCCTTTCTTTTTCTTCTTTCCCTCATCTGGGTTCATTTCTGTTTCTCGCATTCCCGTTTGAAAATATCTTTCCCTTCTGACCTCCTCTTTTCTTCTCA
>NW_007539170.1:0-201 GCF_000475195.1 Diaphorina citri
TTGTATGTTATTCTTCATAAGTTGGTGGTTATGTGTTATTATAAGTCGGTAGTGAGTGGTAAACCTCTAATCCTCTAACGCTGAGTCACTACTTTGATAATGGATTAGAAACAGGTGGAAATTGTAACTTTTAATAGCCGCGATCGAGTTAGGTAGGATATGGTCAACACAAGGTTAGCTCACACTCACACAAACTCATCA
>NW_007539171.1:0-201 GCF_000475195.1 Diaphorina citri
ACAGATATGAAGAAAGATGTGAAAATAAAGATAAAACCAACAACAACAGCATTCACACCAAATGACTCCCTCTCCCCCATCCCTTTCCCTTTTCCTCTATCTATCTTTCATTCTCTTTGCCCCTCTCCATCTCTTCCCTTTCTTTATCTCTTCCTTGCTTCTTCCTTCCACTCTATCTTTTCTTTTTGTGTCGTTTCCCGC
>NW_007539172.1:0-201 GCF_000475195.1 Diaphorina citri
TACGACTTCTAGATACCGAGATAAATCGATTTAAAAAATACCGGTAAATCGTGAAGTTTGACGTCACGCCATACGCTCCCGTAGGCGATGACGTCACATAAAATATCCCGAGTTAAAGCTCCTTCACAGGCAACACATTAATGTGTTTGTGCGCATACGTTTCTGCGCATTTCTTTCTGCTCCTCCGCAAGCGTGCTTGCA
>NW_007539173.1:0-201 GCF_000475195.1 Diaphorina citri
AGCCTTAATGTCTGTCCGGGACTTTAACCTTGGTTTACAACATGTCATCAGAATCGGTCCGTCTTCAAAGGCATTTAAACGTCATCATTGCGAGACCATAAAAAACTAAATAACGTGTCATCAAAATATTAATGACCTCATTATACCACAGTGACTAATGTTGTGGTCTCATTCCGTTAATTGATTTGAGTGATGAGTTTT
>NW_007539174.1:0-201 GCF_000475195.1 Diaphorina citri
TTTTTGTCCCGTGCATTAGAGAGCCATTTTGTGGGCCAATTTATTTTGACCCTTTTGTGTACGAGGGCTTTTATTGTGACTCTATCTGTTAGAATAGAAAGGTCACAGCTCGGCGGCGGTAAGGGATATGTGTAAGGTTTTCAAGGAATTATCCAAAATGTAATTTAGTTAGATTTGTAGAGCAAAATAATTTCCCACCTA
>NW_007539175.1:0-201 GCF_000475195.1 Diaphorina citri
TAAATTAATTTTCTATTCTTTTAATCCAGTTTAGGCCAAGCTGTACATAATTTTCGACATGTGGATACGGTGCGGTGGCGGTACCGAATTTGCTGTTGAATACTGATCTCAGGACAACTTTCTGTACCTATATGGTGTCGATCAATCGTGTCGACAAGGTAAGTTATAGAGTCAGAGTGTGCAGGCTCGTATAGAACCTAC
>NW_007539176.1:0-201 GCF_000475195.1 Diaphorina citri
GGTACTAATGAGATTTTGGGGGTTAAGCCGGTTAACACCTCTTCTTGTTCCATTGTGTCCCTTAAACTGCCCACAACACTTGTCATTTCCTCCACAACGTTGTCATTTTAATTAAACATGTTGGGAGGGGGGACTAGGGTGCGTTAAAATGTACACAGCAACTCATTATTGCTACACAGAACATGAGGAGATAATACGAGA
>NW_007539177.1:0-201 GCF_000475195.1 Diaphorina citri
CCTATTGATATGTTAAGTAAGAGAAACTCTCACTTTCAATAATACCCAATGTATATCTACTTCTCACACTGAGAGAGACAGAGGCATAGAGATGCAACCAAAGTGCATCCTAGGTATGAATAGGTGAGAAAGATAAAAGATATGCATTCGAGCAAGAGGATAATATAACATATTATGTACTTGTTAAAGATCTATAACATA
>NW_007539178.1:0-201 GCF_000475195.1 Diaphorina citri
GAAGAAGGCCGAAAAAACCCCACAGCTTGTTTGGTAGCAGAGCGTGGTTACCCACTTTGGGTAAGAGACAGTTCCAGTAGGTAGTTCCAGATAGACATTTTATAACAGACAGTGAATCCAGTGACATTTTTCAAGTAGAAATTGCGTTCCAGTATAAAAACATTCTCCTCATAAGTGTACATACATTTCAAAATTTCATTT
>NW_007539179.1:0-201 GCF_000475195.1 Diaphorina citri
ATAGGAAAGCTTCGCTGCAGCGGAGTCAACATTATTGCGAACAGACCTGATAGCATAAATGGCAGAAGATAACTTGGGCTTCAGGTCTGTAATATGAGAGCACCACTTTAACTTACAGTCCACAGTGAGGCCCAGAAATCTGGCCTCGGCCGCAATTGATATGGTGATTTCTGGGGTAACAATTGGCTGAGGGATAGATGA
>NW_007539180.1:0-201 GCF_000475195.1 Diaphorina citri
ATTATGTTCGCGGATTTGGCGATTATGTTCGCGGATTTGGCGATTTTGTTCGCGGATTTCGCGATTTTGTTCGCGGATGTTCGCGGATTTCGCGATTTTGTTCGCGGATTTGCGATTATGCTTGCGGATTTCGCGATTATGTTCGCGAATTTCGCGATTATGTTCGCGGATTTGGTGATTTTGTTCGCGGATTTCGCGATT
>NW_007539181.1:0-201 GCF_000475195.1 Diaphorina citri
GAGATCCCTTCAAGGGAGAGAAACAGAGAGTGAGAGAGAGTAGTCATATTCAAAACAAACAATATAAATCATCCCATTTGGGAGAGCAATTGGAAAGTTAAAATAAACAATTCAAAATAACCCATTCAAAAGTGGTCGAAACGTTAAACAAATCAATTTAACCCGTTCGGAAGCAGTCGGAAATTTAAACAATCCAAATTA
>NW_007539182.1:0-201 GCF_000475195.1 Diaphorina citri
ACATAAAAAAAGCCAACATTATTTTTACGACATTAATATTTTTACATAAAATACCATGTAGGCTTCTCCTCTCCCAATAGTCCTGTGTCTCTTTAGAGGAATTATTTTACGAGTGCTCTACAAGAGACGGATTTTAAGTACTTTTTATACAGCCTAAACCTGAAGCCTTGATGCAATAGGATGGCATAACCCCTGATGGGA
>NW_007539183.1:0-201 GCF_000475195.1 Diaphorina citri
ACTTTGGATTTAGGCTCTAGGGACCTCAAAACGTGTTTTGACACTAAAAACTGACCATCGAAAATTTGACTCGATTACCTACATTACTTTCCTTCCTACTTCCTACCTATAGGATAAGGAAAGTAAAAATGAATGTGTGTGTGTTTGTTCGAACTTTATGCCTGGCCAAACCGCTCATCCGATTGCTATGAAACTTTGTCA
>NW_007539184.1:0-201 GCF_000475195.1 Diaphorina citri
CTTCATACTTGTCAAACTCTTGATTGAGTTTCTGTTTTAGATAATTTTTGTACATAATTTGTGAATGTTTTATTTTCAATATTTTGTCTTTTGCCGTAATGAAGCGTCTTTGTTTTTTTGTGCTCACAGTTATTTGTATCATTCTGTGATCAGAGTGAAATTGTAGGGTGTTTTTAATCTCCGTTTTAATAATATATTCAA
>NW_007539185.1:0-201 GCF_000475195.1 Diaphorina citri
ACAGGGATGGTTCAAAAGAAAAAAGTGGTAATAAGATACATCGTATTTCACATCTATTCTATTCGAAGTAAACTTTTTTCATGTTTGATAGAGGGAACTGTGACTGCTAAGGTATTATCGTCCCGAAAGCGAAGAGAGAAGGAAGACAGGATAGGAGAAAGCCAGCCATTCCGAGAACGAACATTAACCGTTGAGGATAAA
>NW_007539186.1:0-201 GCF_000475195.1 Diaphorina citri
CTGTAGCTCTAAATCCACTAATTGCGATTGATGCTGTTTGTACCTTAATGTAAGCCTTTCCAAACAATTGGGCAATGTCATAGGAGTTCAGGCGGCGAAAAGATGCTTCTTCACTTCGAACAGTTCTCAACCACAAACGTATCTCCTCACTATAGTAGTCCTTCAAAGCTCCCATGAACGTCTTATCGAGCGGCTGAAGTT
>NW_007539187.1:0-201 GCF_000475195.1 Diaphorina citri
TTTTTTTATTTCGAAAACAATGGAAACTTTGTACCGTGAAGGAGGTTTTTTATTTCGAAAACAATGGCTAGAACCTTTGTATCGTGAAGGAGGTTTTTATTTCGAAAACAATGGCTAGAACCTTTGTACCATGAAGGAGGTTTTTATTTCGCTATTTCGAGATTATCTATTTTAAATTTCCAATTGAAATCCTAGGGCGAT
>NW_007539188.1:0-201 GCF_000475195.1 Diaphorina citri
CGTGTATAACTCAATGAGATAATTTTCTAACTTTAATACTCCCATATTTCAGAGTAAAAGCATTGGAAATTATCAAACTACAATTGCGTAGACAATTTCAGCTCTTTTTCCTCTTGTAAAATAGACGCCCCAAAAAGTGGACTTCATGACTGAGAATATTGAAGATCATGGACAAGAGATGTTTTTTGGTCTAATTTCCTG
>NW_007539189.1:0-201 GCF_000475195.1 Diaphorina citri
TATTATGGCCGTTTCCGTAAGAACCTGTCCAGTCGTACCTTCTGTGTTACGTACGATTTAGGTTTTGTAAACTTTCGCATACCTGGCCATAGTAGGTAGGTAGGTACCTATGGCTAATAATAATATTAAATTTAGTTAGGGGGGTTTTACCCTCCATTCGGCGCGGCGACAAGCTATACGCGCCTACTAATAATAATTAAC
>NW_007539190.1:0-201 GCF_000475195.1 Diaphorina citri
CTTTTTCGATATCTCTAACCGTTTGGTGAAAACCGCCAAAAAGCGGTTATTTCCGCCTGTGGGCGGCGCCCAGTGCAAATTTTGCCGAATTTCAGATTTTCCCCTTTACTTACTCATCAAGATCTATCATCCTGCCAAATTTCAAGTTTCTACTACATCGGGAAGTGCCTCAACATTTTGATGAGTGAGTGAGTGAGTGAG
>NW_007539191.1:0-201 GCF_000475195.1 Diaphorina citri
ACTTATAGACCAGAGCTGTACAACCTACGTACCTACATCAGCGGTCCACCATTCAACTAAAATCCAGGCTTTTCGTAGGAGACTTTCCATACCAACAGAGATGTGTCATGATGAGAGAGAAAAAAAAAAACTACTCTTTTCAGCGGACTACTTAATCAATGAGTCAGATGCTATCTCCCTATAGTTATAGGGAGTTGAAGA
>NW_007539192.1:0-201 GCF_000475195.1 Diaphorina citri
TTGTTTGTGTATTCCCTATCCTTTTGGAACGGTGGGGAGACATGTGAAATGCCCTCAAGGAGCGCTTTGTTGTTTAGACATAGAAATTACAAAACAAAAATGAATACAGGCTCTGATGAAAGCCCTATACGGACATAGAATATACCTTGTTTATCCTGTCCGAATAGGACTGAAAAGTCCCTCTACCCCAGCATCGGCAGT
>NW_007539193.1:0-201 GCF_000475195.1 Diaphorina citri
TGAGCTGACGGCCGAAGAGTACCAAGAGGCGGAAAAGCGACTTTTAGTTCTCGCCCAACGAGAGAGTCTGAATGAAGACAAAGTATCGTCACTGGTGAGATTTATTGATTCAGATGGTATTACACGTATCAAGACAAAGGTGTCGAACCTAGCGGACACTAAGGACTTTTGTTACCCTATCGTTTTGTTGGGTGAACACGA
>NW_007539194.1:0-201 GCF_000475195.1 Diaphorina citri
CTTTTCTTGATTGGTTACACGATACGTCTGAGTTTCTCAAAGTTAAAATGGTGTCCACCAGAGCTGCACATAAAAGAAGTCATAAAAAGTCTCATACTACCAAAAATTACCTTCTTACCAACCGAGTTGATAGGGTAAGTAGGTTTAAGTATAAACCCTTCTCTTCCAAGTTAGAGGAAACGGGACGATTAACACGATAAC
>NW_007539195.1:0-201 GCF_000475195.1 Diaphorina citri
AAACGGTTGGTATTATCAAACTTGGCGAAAATCTGGGACCCCCTTGGTCTCATAAGCCCAGTGACTCTTTATTGTAAGATCATATTACAATCCCTATGGAATTTGAAGCTGGATTGGGATGAAACTGCTCCTCCTGAAATTTCCTACCTTTGGAAACAAATTATAGACGAGTTGAAGTTGTTGTCAGAAATCAAGATCCCT
>NW_007539196.1:0-201 GCF_000475195.1 Diaphorina citri
CTAAATCGGCCACTGGCGAAGTCTACTATGGGTACAGAGCTAAATCTGTTCTTGGAGGAAGTGGAACTACTGCTGTTGGTGTTGGTGGACATGCTGGCAGAGGGTTTGGAAATGGCCATCCAAGTGGACATGGTTATCAAGGAAGAGAAGAGAGAGGCCCGTCCACTCATGAGAAGAGAGAAAATGGAAATGTTTTCCAGG
>NW_007539197.1:0-201 GCF_000475195.1 Diaphorina citri
TGTGCATTATAACCAGGGAGTAAATGGTTGAAGAGATACCCGGGACGGAATGATTGCTAAATGAGCCATCCAGCATTATGAGGGTATTCGGATGATGCGGGTAAAAGAAGAATTAGCATGATCGGACCGTACTCAAAAGCTGTATGGAAACTTGGCGCTTATCATTCTGAGGAATTTTAGAGAAATGGTTTGTTTTGTTTT
>NW_007539198.1:0-201 GCF_000475195.1 Diaphorina citri
ATGCCCTCGTAGGGCCCCCCACCCCTGCATGCTGAGTAATTGTTGCTCCCTTGAAATCCTATCAAGTGGGGTATCAAACTAATTTTTTCGGTGTGAACAGTCTATTTATGATGTTTACAACAAAAAAAATAGTGAAATTGTTTGTTCGCACCCTGTACTTTCACAACAAGTAGGTACGTTGAACAAAAAAGAAATTCAATT
>NW_007539199.1:0-201 GCF_000475195.1 Diaphorina citri
CTATTCAATCTTGTCAGTTCAAAGAGTTCAACAACCACTGTGAATTTTTCAAATGGAAAAAAACTGAAGAACAATTGATCTACTCTTATTTCTCTCAAAAGCCCCTACTTGTGATACATCATTTCAAAGGTCTTAAAGAATGTAGTACTGTTTGAGCTCAATCCAACAACCAAGGCCGGCGTTATGGCCTACTTGTTCTCT
>NW_007539200.1:0-201 GCF_000475195.1 Diaphorina citri
AAATAGAGAGATGGTTTAACATGTGGTAAGTGGTATCTATTGGTGAGTAATTGATCCAGAACAATAAACCAATTGGCATTGCACAAGTTAATAACTAGTTGGATTATACAATTAGACAACCACCTAAGTATTTGAATGCTGATTAAAAGAAAGTCCATTTTACAATAACTATGTAGGTATTGAATGGTTCATGCTAAGTTC
>NW_007539201.1:0-201 GCF_000475195.1 Diaphorina citri
TCTTAACACCACGGTTGGTCTAGTAGTCGCGCTTGTACAATGTCCCGGGTTCGATTCCCACATTATTTTCAGTTTCGGTAATAAGAATGTCGTAAGAAAAGCCCTCAATATAATGTAATGACCAATGATAATGACAATACCATCAACTGGAGGTTACTGTGTATTTCTCGTTTTTAACCATAAGAAACGGTCTGCCGATGG
>NW_007539202.1:0-201 GCF_000475195.1 Diaphorina citri
TTAAAAAAAAAATCAAATAATGATGGCCTGAAAAAAAAAAACATACTCGATATTGAGAGGAGCACGTTTATATGTTAATATATAATTTTTGAACATAAAAGAAAGAAAAAAAAATAGTAGAAAATCTCCGTAGCAATTTCTAGAAGCAGTTTCCGTGCCAAAGTACCTACCACCAACTAATTATTAGGGATAATAAAATAT
>NW_007539203.1:0-201 GCF_000475195.1 Diaphorina citri
TACCTGTATACAGTGTAGTGTACAAAAGTGAAAATTTGTATGACACATGGATCACAGGAAGACCCAGAGGAAAGCCAATGTGTACCTAATGAACGCTGTTGTCAAGGTGGGACATACTACAACAGAACCTCACATGGTTGGTTTGATAGTGTTGTATTTACAGACTGGTTTAAGAAAGGTTTTCTTCCTCATGCAAAACGT
>NW_007539204.1:0-201 GCF_000475195.1 Diaphorina citri
TAATTGGAGACATGTGACGAGGACTAGAGGGAGTTTCCAGGAAGTTTGAGATATTCCGATCCGTTGGATTTGATCTGACGGGAGAGTTTTGAGCAGAACTCACTCTCCGGTTTGCTGAATTCAACTTACAGCTCTCTAATTTCTCAATGATGTAGTTCGCTTCTTCTGTAAGTTTCTTATATTTCAAGTCTTCGGGCTCGG
>NW_007539205.1:0-201 GCF_000475195.1 Diaphorina citri
CGAGAGCAAATTTCATACGATAACAAAAATCGTACGAATTACCGAGATGTCGCATATACGACTAAAAACCATCGTAGCATAACCGTGACCCAAGAAAGCGCTCGTGAAAAAGCGAAGCAAAGTCTTAACTTTGTTAGAACGAAAAACAACAGAAAGCATCCAAGTTGAAGAAATTAAAATTCTAAAATTCTCTCTCCCTTC
>NW_007539206.1:0-201 GCF_000475195.1 Diaphorina citri
ATGGGAGTTTTGTCATCTCCACTAACAAACTGAGAATGGGAGTTTTGTCATCTCCACTAACAAACTGAGAATGGGAGTCTTGTCATCTCCACCAATATGTATCAAGTGTAGATCCTTTGAACATTAGTTTCAACTTTAAGAAGAAGTCTGTGAAATAGAACATTGGAGGCCCCAGATTGTTTGATACTGTAGAGTGTAGAC
>NW_007539207.1:0-201 GCF_000475195.1 Diaphorina citri
GGTACTGATTTTCTCTAATCACGATCGAATAAACTACGGGCTAAAAAATTCCCGGAGGGACGGACCCAGCTTGTTTTAGTAGGGATATCTACTACTAACTTCTTTTTTGCAGTGAGATATCTACCTACCTAATTCGTTAACATTTTTAGCAAGGTAGCTCAGATCTCAAGTTACAACCTACCTTTATAATATTATAATCAT
>NW_007539208.1:0-201 GCF_000475195.1 Diaphorina citri
ACCCCAGATATGATAAACAACGCAGTTGGTCCTGAGTTAGAGCGAAGAATGCGTTACTGTGTACAAACAAATGGATCTTATTTTGAACAGCTTTTATAAATTTGTTTGTTGTTGTTGATTGTCGTTGAAATTGTTAAGTGAATAATACAAAAACTAAAGAAAGAATTAAGAAATTGTTTTTCTTTCTCACAGTGTACAGAA
>NW_007539209.1:0-201 GCF_000475195.1 Diaphorina citri
TACAAAAGGGTAAACTTTGTGAATTGGACACCTTAACTATATTTGGATAATACAAACCATTTTAACATGAAAAGATGAGGAAGAAAGTTAATATGATTACCCGTTCATTTTGAAAAAAAATATAACTACTCACTTGTATTTTCTTCCTTGAAAATATCAATAAAAAATATACTTGACATGTTTCAAAAATATCGATTGACC
>NW_007539210.1:0-201 GCF_000475195.1 Diaphorina citri
TACCTAGGAGTTACCTTTGATTCAAAACTTAGCTGGAACAAACATGTTGAAATAACCTCCGAAAAGGCAACAAAAAGACTAAAACTGCTGAAAAGACTCGCAGGAACGAAATGGGGAAGTGGCAGATCTACCCTAAATACCACTTACAACATGTACGTCAAACCCTGTATATCCTATTGCAGCGAAGTACTCTTAACAACG
>NW_007539211.1:0-201 GCF_000475195.1 Diaphorina citri
CACAGAGGTTCAAAGTCTAAAGACTGTCTTGTTATCAGTGCGCGTTCTGCTGCCAAAGAACTAGAGTGATAAGAAGTGAGGTATAATTAATTAGACATTGGTAACAATAGGGATAGTCCCTGGGTCATGACCTCTGATGATGTTTAGGACACGTTCCAGTAATGGTGTAGAATAGTAGTTAGGATTAACCAGTGGCTTTAT
>NW_007539212.1:0-201 GCF_000475195.1 Diaphorina citri
GAGTACCTAAAGCTCATCGGCTTTTACACAAAAATATAACGCCTTAAGAGAGGCCCCACGAAGGACAAGAGATTGTTAAAGTGGAAAAAATTAAAAAAAAAAAAAAATAATAATCAGACAGCATTAAGCAGGAAGGAATCAGCCAACAGAACTTTCAAAATTGTCCTTATGATTGAAGGTATTTTCATAGAACAAAATACA
>NW_007539213.1:0-201 GCF_000475195.1 Diaphorina citri
ACCTCACTCGGGATACATATTATGAAAAGTTGAACTGGGAAAAGAAGGTTGGAGTTTTCCCTGGGATGAGAGACCAGAGATTGAGTTGGGAGGGAAAATAAATCTTCATGTAATCGAAACTGTAATTTATAACCATCGCTTACATACAATGTCTGCTCTGTTTTACGCCACACGTATGTATAATACACATAGGTACATATA
>NW_007539214.1:0-201 GCF_000475195.1 Diaphorina citri
GTTATTGAAGAGGTGTTTCTGCCGAAGTGTGTCTATACTTGGTGAACGTGCACAGCATATTCCGAGAGAATGCCTCTATATCTATAGAAACTCTCTCATATGAAATGAATGCACGGGGAAACTTTTTTATTGAAGAAAATAGTTTTTGGATGACGGAGCAGACGTGTTACCCCCAGGGGCTTCTAAAAGGGGCGCCAAATT
>NW_007539215.1:0-201 GCF_000475195.1 Diaphorina citri
TTTAAGTTTAAGACGTTAGACTTAGAAATCCTGTCAAAATCAAGCCCCTGGATGTAAGCTTGCGTGCTAACTGGGTCATTACTATAGATCTTATAATATAAGATTCATTACTACAGATTCTGCAGTAAGTAGATATAAGAAGACCTATCAGATCTTGAGATCCGGATGTTGCATTTTTATGGCAACCAAGATGGGATGAGT
>NW_007539216.1:0-201 GCF_000475195.1 Diaphorina citri
AACTTCAGCCGCTCGATAAGACGTTCATGGGAGCTTTGAAGGACTACTATAGTGAGGAGATACGTTTGTGGTTGAGAAGTGTTCGAAGTGAAGAAGCATCTTTTCGCTCCCTGAACTCCTATCACATTGCCCAATTGTTTGGAAAGGCTTACATTAAGGTACAAACAGCATCAATCGCAATTAGTGGATTTAGAGCTACAG
>NW_007539217.1:0-201 GCF_000475195.1 Diaphorina citri
CGTTTAGTGACTTTCACAAGGGGGTAGGTAATCTCACCTCTTTGCCGGTCTTCCAACTAATCTTTTATATTGTCTTGGGCAGCAATTGGTGTCCAAGACTTTGCAATTACCATGGTGAAATATTAGGGTAAGTGTACCATTTATTCGCCCACTTAAAAAACGTACCATTTATTGGCCCACCTGCCCACATATATTTTTCTA
>NW_007539218.1:0-201 GCF_000475195.1 Diaphorina citri
GGTTATACTATTTTTTCTCAGACGACCGCGAAAAATTGAATCCTGTAAGTATTCCAATCTAGAAAAGAAAATTGATTACATGTACCTATTTTTTAAAAATTACTGATTATTTCTCACACAAGACATTATGTTTCCTTTATTCCAGGTGGAGCGAAAAAAGGCCCCGCCTCGGGCGAGAAAACCCCGTCCTTCGCCCCGAGA
>NW_007539219.1:0-201 GCF_000475195.1 Diaphorina citri
TCCATTATTATGTGGTCAAAATCTCAAATAAATGAGGATAAAATTCCATGCCTCGGCTGGGATCGAACCCACGCCCTCTTGTTTACCAGGCGAGCGTCTTGACCACTATGCTACCGAGGCAGGTAAAAGGAATATTCCTACCAAATTTCAGCTTTCTAGGTGTTGTGGTTCTCGAGATAGAGCAATCAGTGTGTGAACTAT
>NW_007539220.1:0-201 GCF_000475195.1 Diaphorina citri
TCAAGCAATGTTCTCAAGCCTGTTAAATTTCTTTAATCATTTTTCATCCGACTAGGGTAAGGTCTTGAGTCCTCCATTCGCACCATGAAATAACTGCGCCGCAGGCCAAATTTTTTCAAGATAAATGACCTCAAGACTACTACAGCCATTTCTCTTTGATCTGGCTTTGGGCCCCTAATAGGTATTTACTATAAGTGAACT
>NW_007539221.1:0-201 GCF_000475195.1 Diaphorina citri
AAAGAACCAGAAATACAATGTTGAACAGGTTATCAGAATAGAACAATCAAGATAATTATAACTATGACTAAATTAAAGCAGATAATTGAGATAATGATCATCTAAATACCTTTATATGTAATTTCATCATCATCATCATCATCATCATCATCATGTAGCGTCATCGTGGTCGATGGTTGCTAGACGTCTTGTAACTGTTGT
>NW_007539222.1:0-201 GCF_000475195.1 Diaphorina citri
ATATAAATATGTAGTTCCCTAATGAAATACTGGCGCGGCGTTTTAACAACTAAAGGATTGGTTCCAAATGAAAACTTCGGATGATTTGGTTTTACAAAACAGAAATTTTATTGTAAAGAAATCTAATATGACATTTTAACAAAGGAAAGAAAATCTCACATTTGTCTGTATTTTTGGTTTGGTTGAGCGATAGCCCAGTTT
>NW_007539223.1:0-201 GCF_000475195.1 Diaphorina citri
TTAAAACAAAACTCCAGCTTACTCGCTTCATCCGTCACACTGTTTATGGATTTGTTCGTATTGAAAAGTTTCAGCTTCCGAGTATCGTTCTTGAAGTCCTTGATCGCTTCCTTCTTCAATTTCAAGTCCAGTTTCTCCAAGGCCTCGTCTAGGCTCGGAGCCTGTATGATGGAATCGTAATCGAGGCTGCTTTCATTGCTC
>NW_007539224.1:0-201 GCF_000475195.1 Diaphorina citri
AGCAATGCAGCAAATGATGCGTTTAAATTTAAAGTTTTAATAGGTACTTCTCGAGATCTCGTATTGGGAAAGCCTACTCCGTTTTCAGGCGGAAAGGAGAAAAAAAACAACCAAGGATTTGGAGTACCTAATAACTTGCGAAACAAATCCTCTTTCTTAAATACTAAATTAGATGTTCCGCTATTTAAGCCGAAAATTTTC
>NW_007539225.1:0-201 GCF_000475195.1 Diaphorina citri
GACAAGCAACAAACAAAGATAAATTAAATACACGTTACAATCGTTCACATACAATTTAAATTTAGGAGGTACCTACCTACCTTCATAAAATTCAAGTTAGACAAAGGATCGATTTTAATACCATCAAAATAATATCAAGGTAGAGTCTGAATGGATTAAAAAGTTCAAAATCGGTGTGCTAAGTGAACTGGATTGCTTTCT
>NW_007539226.1:0-201 GCF_000475195.1 Diaphorina citri
TGTTTTAGTGGACGAAGTCAGTGGAGGATTGAAACAGGTGAAATTTGAAGAAATCCGTACGTGGTTCAGTTACATCAGAAAACAGACGAACTTGTTGGTAAATTTTACGGAGAACTGAAATCCATTGCCAATAATATGACAAATATTAACAACATCAACAGCTGGGAAGAACAACAACAAGAATAAGAAGGAGAACAACAA
>NW_007539227.1:0-201 GCF_000475195.1 Diaphorina citri
AAATTATTTACCTAAATCTAAAGCTATCCAATCATCTGATTCTTCTCCTTCAATTCTTGGTGGTTTATCTCCTCGTTCTGGATCATACTTCTTCTTGAATACTCTCCGCACAAATGTTGCCATGGACAGCATGTGTTTGTATGATTTACCAGTGACTATCACAATGAAATCAACATATCTATGTTCTGGAGGTATTGAGAT
>NW_007539228.1:0-201 GCF_000475195.1 Diaphorina citri
TATTTAAAATTCTTCTTAATTTCCATACCAGTTTTCCTGACTCTATCATTTCTAGCAAATTTGGGACCATTTAGTCAAATTTTTTTTTCACAATGCGTAGGATAATGGACTCTTGGTTTCCTATAGGAACCTAGTTCATATCAGTGGTTCCAACTCACACACATGCTAGACACAAAATATTTGAAGCAATTATAAACACAA
>NW_007539229.1:0-201 GCF_000475195.1 Diaphorina citri
TGCTTGATATTTGAAATATTGTTTCAGCACACAACTGATTGACTTCATCTCCAATAAGTTGATCATTTGAGATTTGATGAGGTTGAACAGGAGCTCGAGATAAACAATCTGCGTTCTGGTTATGTTCGCCTCGTTTGAATTGTACGGAATAATTGAATCCAGATAGAAATGAAGCGTATCTGAGAAGTCGAGCAGACGTCA
>NW_007539230.1:0-201 GCF_000475195.1 Diaphorina citri
ATTTCTTACTCCTCTCAACTTATTTCTCTTTTCCACTAACTCTTTTCTTCTCTCCACTGAACTCAAATGTCGTCCATAAACGTGTTTAATATAACGGATTTTCGCGTTTGCTATGATAATAACAATTGTTCTTGTTTTGCCCCTTCATAAAATACCTTTTTTTTATTATACTTTTAATTATTCAAAAGTTCAGTCTTGAAA
>NW_007539231.1:0-201 GCF_000475195.1 Diaphorina citri
AGTTCCGATGTAAAAATATCGATTGTGTCCGCCGTCAATTGCATATTGCACAAGAACTGCTAACCTTCATCATCCAAGATATTATCTTCGTATCTGTACAACATATACGATGAACATGGAATATAAAATACTCTACCTCAGAAACATTACTTCCACTCGACTAATCGACGGATATAATAATACGTACTTTAATAGAAAAGC
>NW_007539232.1:0-201 GCF_000475195.1 Diaphorina citri
GCGGTTCAGGATGAGCTAACTAATGTGGTTAGAGACCATCACCCTGGTGTATCGCTGATATGAAAAGATGTCTCTTCTTTATTCTGCCGTTACCATTCGGCTAAAGCGAAAGCTGCTGCAACAATAACGTATATTATATTTTATCTTTCCCTCTCACAGGTACCCCACTTCAGAACAACGTGAACGAGCTGTTCTCTCTAC
>NW_007539233.1:0-201 GCF_000475195.1 Diaphorina citri
GGTTTTTTTCATCCGCGCTGAAAAAACCTCCTCCCACTATTTCGCCTGTAGCTCCCTTAGGACTCAAAATTACCCCCCTAGGACCACACTTATTGGATGCGAAATTAAATTTGCTATCTTTTAAACCCACTTTCGTTGACCTAGGTACCCGCAAACTGGCTGTAGAGCAAACGTTGGTAGAATTTTTTTCCCGATTTTTTT
>NW_007539234.1:0-201 GCF_000475195.1 Diaphorina citri
TCCTGAGTATAGTCAGTATAGTGTACCAACGTGCAGAATTTATTTAAACATTTAACTGGTATCTTATGAGGTAAAAATATACAGCTCTAGATCTCGTACTAGTAGACCTTTACTTCGTTCGGCCAAAAATTAGTTAAATTTATTGACAAGGTGAGAATCGAACCTGTAACTCCTTAACTGTTGGTCGTATAGAGCTATAAG
>NW_007539235.1:0-201 GCF_000475195.1 Diaphorina citri
TGCAATACAAGGCAAAGCATATACCGATACAAGGAATTCTATACAATACACGGCAAAGCATATACCGATACGAGGAATCCTATGCAATACAAGGCAAAGCATATACCGATACGAGGAATTCTATGCAATACAAGGCAAAGCATATACCGATACAAGGAATTCTATACAATACACGGCAAAGCATATACCGATACGAGGAAT
>NW_007539236.1:0-201 GCF_000475195.1 Diaphorina citri
CAAACCTGGCAATTTCGTGATCCACAATTCTACATTTTATTCAAACCATGTTGTTGTAATTTTGCTATTGTCGAGTTTACCGAAAACCAATTTGCGGTGTTTTTTATGCATTACTTACCTACGAGCTAGTATATTTATTCTCAACTGATCATACTTTTCCTTGTATCTACCTTTTTAGCCCGTCCTTCCTTTATTATTACG
>NW_007539237.1:0-201 GCF_000475195.1 Diaphorina citri
TTCAGTTTCGAGGAATTCACTTACTCTGACCTACTCAAATGTCTGAAAAAAGGACATCCTTCTTCAATGGGCTATGACCAAATTCCCCTCAGTTACATTACTCGTATGTCGGACATTGTTGCCCCGCCAATTCTCCACATCTTTAACTTCTCGATAAGCAACAAAGTATACCCTGAGATCTGGAAACGTGCCCTTATTCGT
>NW_007539238.1:0-201 GCF_000475195.1 Diaphorina citri
CAATTGGCTGATGGGTTTCAGATTTTGGTTGGGTTATGTACCCTAAGATATAAACTCGCGATGGCACAAGCTACCCAAAAGCGATACTGTCTTACAACTTACTAGTGATCACTCGATGGCTCTTGTGTCAACTGAAGTATCTTCTTCGAAAAACAAAGTTCGGAGCTACTTTTCGAGCAGTAATATCAACTTGGTGGCACA
>NW_007539239.1:0-201 GCF_000475195.1 Diaphorina citri
TATCCAGTATGTTAGGTTTAATAAATTTGCAGTTAGACCTACCCAGTAGGTTTAATAAATTTGCAGTTAGCTATGTATGTGTGTGTGTGCATTCCTCGCATTATCTTACCGTATTATAAACAACGCACGCAGTATGAGCAGCGACAACCGTCAACTTTCTGCGATTGGCATAGTTTTGGAATACCTGTAAATTACAGGTTG
>NW_007539240.1:0-201 GCF_000475195.1 Diaphorina citri
CATTATTGTTTATAATGTAAACTTATTGTTTATACTTGGCGATTTAGTTTGTTTACAAATATTCAGTGACTGTGGAGTGGCGTCGTTCTGGAATAGAAAATAGGTAGGCAGTTAAAACATGGAACTGCCAACTTAGTTGGCTACGAGGGTAGCACTTCTGCCTTGTAAGCATTAGGTCGCGGGTTCGTATTCCGCCTAGGG
>NW_007539241.1:0-201 GCF_000475195.1 Diaphorina citri
CGAAATTACTCAGAGAGCAAAGTGCCAAAAATAGAAAAAGATTTGATGAAATACATACTACATACTGCACAAAAAAAAATCTCATTTAATATTAAACAAGATAACCAGTCTAATGTGTGAATATTTATTACCTATAGTGGATATCATACAATACTAGGTAGTAGATGAATTGACTCATTGCTCAAGTTCTCAACATTTGTT
>NW_007539242.1:0-201 GCF_000475195.1 Diaphorina citri
AACTCTCATCATTTTCAATTTCCACGGTGTCTACGTGGGTTAAACTCTAACCAATCAAAAACCTCAATGTTTTCGGTTGTAAGTTGTAACCCAAGTGTAGACCGAAGCATCAGCAATCTTTGTTCTTGTACGACGGTCTTTTGGTTTTCTAAAGTTTCATTCCACAATTTTGAATTTTATGAATTCCGTCTATTTACCTAC
>NW_007539243.1:0-201 GCF_000475195.1 Diaphorina citri
TACTGTTTGGTGGATGTAACAAATTTACTGTTTGGTGGATGTAACAAGTTTACTGTTTGGTGGATGTGACAAATTTACAGTTTGGTGGATGTAACAAATTTACAGTTTGGTGGATGTAACAGTTTTACTGTTTGGTGGATGTAACAAATTTACTGTTTGGTGGATGTAACAAATTTACTGTTTGGTGGATGTGACACATTT
>NW_007539244.1:0-201 GCF_000475195.1 Diaphorina citri
CTGTATACGGTAATGCACGAACGTCGGAATACAGGGTCAGGCAAATAAAATTGAACCAAGTGCAGTTTATGCTTCAAGCCCTGTCTCGGTGGTGTAGTGATCAAGATGCTTGCCTGGTAATCCGGATTCAATTGTAACCGAGTTAATGAATTTTACACCCAACTTTTTTTGGAAATTAACCCCAAAAATAGTAGTAGACTA
>NW_007539245.1:0-201 GCF_000475195.1 Diaphorina citri
ATCCACACACGCATCATACTTCATAATTTTCCTACTTTATACAGGGTGTTCCATAATCATCTCTCTCTCTCTCTCTCTTGCTAAACGACTCTAAGCTAAAGGGATCTCTCTTTTACTTTATAAATATACTTCTCTATATGATTCCATTTATCTCTTGCTTAGCTTATCCACACACGCATCATACTTCATAATTTTCCTACT
>NW_007539246.1:0-201 GCF_000475195.1 Diaphorina citri
AATTTGGACCGATTGCAATACTTTCTCATTACCTTGTATAGGTTCCCTATACGTAAGGGTAATAGAAAGTAAAAAGAATCTGAAAAATAGAACCTATAAATAACAGCATCTTGTTCAAAATCAGAATTTACCACCTTCTTATGGCCTTCAGTCATCTCGTGAGACACAATGCTCTTGACCTTCCTCACAGCAATAAGATTC
>NW_007539247.1:0-201 GCF_000475195.1 Diaphorina citri
ATCGATGTGGACTGAACCGTCCACACTGCCTGGACAACATAGATTCAGCTCGTCGTCCATGGACTATGTTTGGACACACCTTAAGGAATTTCAGCCAGCCTAGTTAGCTTGTTGAAGAATCAAAGAGAAGAATCATGGAAGGAAGAATTGAAGGAACGAGATCGAGAGGAAGGAAGAAATTCGGAATGCTGACGGACATAT
>NW_007539248.1:0-201 GCF_000475195.1 Diaphorina citri
TCTTTTGCGACCTTTTAAGGTTGAGAGAAGATCTCGCGATACTTGTCCCAAACAAAACAGGAAGGTATAAAAAAAGAATGAAGGGCAAAGGCTGTGCTCCCTTTTAAAATCTTTGTATTTTACTTTCCTCTCAGGGTTAGATAATTTTTGGCCCTAAAATCCTACATCAGTGTCGAAGAGTAAGACTTTGGTGTAGGACGT
>NW_007539249.1:0-201 GCF_000475195.1 Diaphorina citri
ACCACCGTTTTTATTTCCTAGCAATGAAATAACTGCTACACTAGATTAATGTCGTCTGTGTCGTAGCATGCCCATCCCTTAGTATGCCTCTCGTTAGATGGGCGAGAAGAGACAATACGATAGTACTTCCCATTTAAGTGCTGGGTCAACACGAGAACACCAGAAAGTAACCCGTTGAAATATTTGCAATCGAAAAACGAG
>NW_007539250.1:0-201 GCF_000475195.1 Diaphorina citri
GCCATTCGTCATTTCTACCTCTTCATTACTTTCGGCTTCATCTTGCTCCCGTGAGCTACTCAGCTCTGAAGTCGACTCTCCCGGCATTACCTGAAAAGGGGAAAGGAATAAATTTAAAATTTAAATTTAGTCACTTGTGGCTCACTGTGAACTGTAGAATACATTAAATATAATTATTAAAAAGATACAAGAGTTGAATCG
>NW_007539251.1:0-201 GCF_000475195.1 Diaphorina citri
AAGAAGAAGAAGAAGAAGAAGAAGAAGAAGAAGAAGAAGAAGAAGAAAAAAACTCTCGAGTGTTTACAAAGTACAAGGGGTTCCTACTTCTCAGGATTCCCCGAGTAATAAGAAATACATAGGTACTGTTTTGCTTTCCAACCCCATGCATTCAGACGTTCCTTTTCTTTCTTTCTTTTTGGACTCCTGTACTACTCGTAT
>NW_007539252.1:0-201 GCF_000475195.1 Diaphorina citri
CCTGAAATTGGCCGGTCAGGGTACGAGTGATTCAGCCGATTCAAAGGGACGTCTAGTTCTATACGAGCCTGCACACTCCGGCTCTATAACTCACCTTGTCGACACGATCGATCGACACCATATAGACCTCTATCTCAAGGTGCCTCCACAATTTTAGAGAATATGCTAGAAAAGAGCTTGCTCTATAACTGATGAACACAA
>NW_007539253.1:0-201 GCF_000475195.1 Diaphorina citri
AATAGTTCGAGGCACTATGGTCTTGCACGTGTAGATTTGCCGAGATGGATTAGCAATAGAGAAAAGAGCTAACTCAGCTAAGATTGGACAAGTGATAATTGTCAGCATTCAGCATGAAACAGCAATGATTTGCCAAGTTGGTATTTTCTGCGCAGATAAGTCTGATAAATTGGAGATTATTAAAAGCAATCTGGCAAGATT
>NW_007539254.1:0-201 GCF_000475195.1 Diaphorina citri
TTGTTTTGTGATCTGACTCACTGAGTGAGTGACTGAGTCGTGGTCATGAACTCTGTCCGTGACTCAGTAGAAAGTGAAGCGAGTACTAATGAAGATCTTCTGTCTTCATACACTTCTTACAATGAGACAATCATTCATATCTTCATGCGATATTTCAGCATATTGTGTATGTTCATACAATCATGTATACGTTATTTCAGT
>NW_007539255.1:0-201 GCF_000475195.1 Diaphorina citri
TTAGATGTGCTCGGTATAAGAGACCCTCTAGAGAAAACTGGTAAACTAGAGCTAGAGCAAGCAACTCTTGAGCATTTCATGAGTACTGTGACTACCAACTCAGACGGTAGATTTGAGGTACATTTGCCTTTTATTAAAAACCATCCCCCTATTTCAGATAACTACAACCTGTCGCTGAAACGTCTAGAGTCGACAGTGCGG
>NW_007539256.1:0-201 GCF_000475195.1 Diaphorina citri
GGGAAGAATAATATTAAAATAAATTATCTCAAGTACCTACTGTCTCGATCGTTTCCTTCTCTTTTTACATTTCTCTCTTTCTCTCTCTCTGTGTTCCATCTCTGTGTCTAAAATAACCTCATTCTACTTTTCCTCTCTTTCTCTCTTATTTCTCCTCGTTCTCATCAAATTCTCTCTCTATCTTTCTCTCTCCTCTCTCTC
>NW_007539257.1:0-201 GCF_000475195.1 Diaphorina citri
TTTTATTATTAATTTCCCATAATCTGAATGTGGATTCTATCATTCTATTCATATGTACAAGTGATAATAGATATTTATCAAAGTAGGTATTGAACACTGGTAAGTATAGCTGTATACTTGTAAAGTTCAGAAGTAATAACTTTTACTGTTCTAGGTACCTATCTAGTTTACAAAATACATGATTCCTAGTCTAATATAATA
>NW_007539258.1:0-201 GCF_000475195.1 Diaphorina citri
GATAAGACTCCAATAATATTAAAAAGCGTTTTTCATTATTTTGAGAAAAGATTTGAAAAAAAAAAAAGATCGATAGGTTTATACATAGGTTCTACCTACAATTTATACATAGGTTGACAATTCGTCATGTGTATTTTGCATTACTAATGATTGTCTTTACATTATGGACATTCGTATTCATGAAACATCAACAAAACCAGT
>NW_007539259.1:0-201 GCF_000475195.1 Diaphorina citri
CGAGATATCGCTGTGAAGAAATGGAGATGTTGCATAATTATCGACGTTACACAATACTGACAATATTTGACGACAAATCGGGGATAGTCAGATAAAACGTTTTCACGTTGAAATCCAAAAAAATGGGTTAAGATAAGACATATCTATGCTAATATACTTATCTGCAGGAAACCATCTTTGTAGAAATCAAACTAGACATCT
>NW_007539260.1:0-201 GCF_000475195.1 Diaphorina citri
GTGTTTGTATTTTCTTTTTTCTTAAAATTCCTTAAAAGAAAAAAAAATCGCATTAATTCTAGCGTCACGTAATTCGGTACCTATGTAATGGGTTTAAAATTTGAACTTACAATGCAGACTCCCTGTGAAAAGCAGCATTAAAACAAACGAACACAAATGAGATGTAATCAGTAAGAAAAGGTAATTTAAAAGGAACTAGAT
>NW_007539261.1:0-201 GCF_000475195.1 Diaphorina citri
CTCTGACCACTAGTGTTATAAGGGGAAGGATGTTTTAAAGCCCTCCAAGAAGAATTGATACATAGTTGGAGAAGTGAAACCTGATATCGCGTATATCGATGATATGCAGGTGTCACACAGAATCTGTTAACACATCACAGCTTTGTCACTTGTGATATGGGGACAGTTTTGTCTCCTCTTTTTAGTATTAATATTTCCCCC
>NW_007539262.1:0-201 GCF_000475195.1 Diaphorina citri
GTAGGCTGCTTGGAAATCCACGTAGACTGCTGCTGTTGTTTCTTTTTTATTAAAATTATTTTTGATATCTTGACTGAATCTAATGACTTGTTCATTGGTCGATCTATGTTTTCGGAAACCCGCTTGAGTCCAAGATAAAGATTGAGTAGATTCTAAAAACCAGTTTAATCTTGATGCGATCATACGTTCCATGACTTTTGC
>NW_007539263.1:0-201 GCF_000475195.1 Diaphorina citri
GTATGTACCTTTCTACCTACTACCTACCTTTCTAAGACTTATTTCACGATGAATAAGCAATCAGCATAAGTAGGTCTCATATTATGTAACCCCCACCCCCTTACCTAAATAAACCACTTCGGGTGAAAAGAAAATGGCTAGGTAGGCAGGGAAGGGGAGATATAGAAAAATTGAAAAGGGAACGACATATTGAGATGTGAG
>NW_007539264.1:0-201 GCF_000475195.1 Diaphorina citri
CCGGGCGGGAATCGAACCCGCGGCCTAGCGCTTACAAGGCAGACGCACTACCAACTAAGCTAACTAGGCTGGCTATCGAACCTTTTCTGGTCTTTCAACATACATTAGCAACGAGTGTCCATGATAAAGTAAGTCTAATTAACCTACCTGTTTGTTATGCATGCCAACGTATACATCTGGTGATTCGGGAATATCATCATC
>NW_007539265.1:0-201 GCF_000475195.1 Diaphorina citri
TGTTGCAGTGTCATTGATTTATGAACATGTATGCAATGTTGAATTGTCAAATAAATAGTCCAGGCTCTTTTTTTTTTTTTCATTTAACAATGAACTTTTTTTATATTTTAAAATAATTACAATAAAGAGGAGAAATTTTGATAAATGGGAAATATTTACATGGGAGAGCAAAAAACAAACATTAATATTGAAACAACAAAA
>NW_007539266.1:0-201 GCF_000475195.1 Diaphorina citri
TTTTTACAAAAAGGGAAAAGTTCAATTTCCTTTTAAATTGATAGGTATTATCTGTACTTATCCTATTTCTGGAAAGCCCATTTTAAAAAACACTCACATTTTCACATAATTATGTAAAATATACAATTGTTTACAATCCCATTTTACACACATTCCCATACCCCATTGTTTGCAAGGTCATTTTACACACATTCTCATACC
>NW_007539267.1:0-201 GCF_000475195.1 Diaphorina citri
GATGGCGAAGGGCTATGCAGTCCCGTGAAACGGACAGCTCTAGACAGCAAACATTCGCCGGTCAAGCAATCCCAGAACAGTTCGTTCTCTCAGGGTAAACCTACGCGAGAAGAACGCAAACAGTGGGAGAAGCTTATGGATAATTTGGTGTCAGATGAGCCAGCTGGAAGAATGTTGCCACCGAAGACAACCAAACTGTCG
>NW_007539268.1:0-201 GCF_000475195.1 Diaphorina citri
GGAATCTCATTGGTTCAGCCATGTTTTGTTTCACATAATAAATTACAACTCAGGCTCTGTCCCACAATGTTTTCACAGGAAGCGATTGACTATAAAACACTCGACACAAAGCATAGGCTACAGCGAGAAGTTGTTTGTCTGCAAAATCTAATACAAGAGAGAGTCAAACAACAGAGAACTATGCAAAAACTTCTAGATGAA
>NW_007539269.1:0-201 GCF_000475195.1 Diaphorina citri
TTTGATTCCCGCCCGGGGCGGATTTTATCCTGAAGAGATAAGATTTGTTCTCGGAACGGCTGGCTTTCTCCTATGCTGTCTTCCTTTCTCTCTTCCCTTTCGGGATGATTAGACCTTAGCAGTTACCGTTCCCTCTATCAAACATAAAAAAAACTCTAAAATAGGCAAAAAAGTGTCCAAATCTAAACAGAGAAATTAATA
>NW_007539270.1:0-201 GCF_000475195.1 Diaphorina citri
TGATTTTTTCTTTTCTTCCCATTAGGCATCTGCTGATTTCATCCAAACGCAACGCGGGTTCACCAAAGGGAGGTTTTTTCCAAGAGGCATAAATTAGGAAGTGAGGAAATTAAATGAAAGGGGTATCTCCCACGCTGCCTAGCCACATAAATAAGTAACACAGGGAGAAGGAATGGAGGGAGGGGGAGAAAAGGGAAAAAA
>NW_007539271.1:0-201 GCF_000475195.1 Diaphorina citri
TCATCAACTCATCACTTTTGTAGTTGTGTGACTTCTGTGTTCTTGGCCTAAATCGGACCATTCTATTTGCCAAAGAAAAACACATACGTTTTGTAGGTATGTAGTTTTCATGCAGTTCAAAACCATGGATATGGACGAGTGAACAACAGACGACGGAAGGTAAAAAATGATTCTTATTTTTCAGTCCATAGGATAGAAATT
>NW_007539272.1:0-201 GCF_000475195.1 Diaphorina citri
GCAGGCAAGTTATATTTACGGAGTACAATAAGAGATTACCTTTCTCAATTCGATAGGAAACCTGTAAAATCATCAAGTTAGTGTGAAAATTCAATCATCGGAAAATTAATGCTCACCATTTTGTATAAATTAAAGGCTCTTTGTAAGTGTTATCAGGATAAATAAAATAGAATTAGTCAGTAAGAAGATTAGAACAGGATT
>NW_007539273.1:0-201 GCF_000475195.1 Diaphorina citri
TCATGTTGATTTGATAATTATAACTTATTGATTGAACTTAGATCCTTTTTAATTTTAGGTTCCGAAATTTCAAACTTAGGAATAGCTACTGAGTAAAGTAAGTAGCTAGATGAGATAGAAGGGAGGACTTACAAATCCATATCCTCTGCTCTTGCCAGTCTGCCTGTCTGTGATGACCACTGCTTCCTCAATATCGCCGAA
>NW_007539274.1:0-201 GCF_000475195.1 Diaphorina citri
CATTTCCCTTTTTGGTGAGACTTTAAGAAAGAGGAAGTATGAATATACCTTCTTATATTAGTAATATTTTCTTTCTTACTTATTTTCTTTCATATCAGCAGCATTTTAAAAAGAGCCCGATAGAAATACTATAGTTTTTCCCCCGTAGGGTAATAAAAACTATTATTTTGGGTCTTGCGTAAGCTTGACCCGATGAGATTA
>NW_007539275.1:0-201 GCF_000475195.1 Diaphorina citri
TACCTGATATTGTAGTAATCTCAGGAGATGTACCTGATATTGTAGTAATCTCAGGAGATGTACCTGATATTGTAGTAATTTCAGGAGATGTACCTGATATTGTAGTAACCTCAGGAGATGTAACTGATATTGTAGTAACCTCAGGAGATGTGCCTGATATTGTAGTAATCTCAGGAGATGTACCTGATATTGTAGTAACCT
>NW_007539276.1:0-201 GCF_000475195.1 Diaphorina citri
GAAATCTTCGCGGAATTTCGACAAAGTTCGTGTTATTCTTCGCGTGATTTCGTTTTCTATTCGAATGGAAACGAGATTCTTGAACGTTCTTTCGATTCGATTTGTAGTGGACGATCTTTTGGTGACTGCTATTTCACGCGTTGCAGCTGTATGTGATCGAGGCATTCTAGACAATGTCTATTGCCACTGCTAGGCCAAAAA
>NW_007539277.1:0-201 GCF_000475195.1 Diaphorina citri
AGCAGCAATAATGTTATTATTTTTATATACTAGCAGTGAATCTCAAATCCTTGTGGGCTTGCTCCCCCGAGTTGAAAATCACTGCTCTAAACTATCTATTAAAAAACAAAAATGTCAAGATATTTGCCAGTTTCGAAATGAAACTTTTAAGTCAATTATTACAAATCTATTTAAAACAGAAATTTAATAATAAATTACTTT
>NW_007539278.1:0-201 GCF_000475195.1 Diaphorina citri
TACAGGCAGTGGCAATCTTTCCCCATTATGTACCTAACTACCCATGTACCTCTATGTACGAAAACATCCACTATGTACGTACATCTATGTATCTCTAATCTATTATGCAACCTCTATCAATTATGTATCTCTAATCTATTCCGTACCTCCTGATGTTGTGAACCCAGAGAGCTATTAATTTCATGTGACGGGAAAAAGAAA
>NW_007539279.1:0-201 GCF_000475195.1 Diaphorina citri
CGGGGGAGGAACCTACCTACCCGCAATTTTCTATTAGGACTTGGGAGTCTATTTGATATCAAGATCATCAGTCTTTCAATCCCTCCTCCCTCTCTCTCCCTCCCCATTCATCTTGGAATTGTCTTCACCTCTCTCTTTAGAGTCTTTACTGTCTTTAGTTTCCTAGCTGGCTTCATTGTGCCTTCAATTGCAGATTTTTCA
>NW_007539280.1:0-201 GCF_000475195.1 Diaphorina citri
CAGGAATGTCAGGCTGGAGGTTATAACCACTGATTAGATTCAAGGATTTAGGTTAGAAAATTGTCAGGGTGTTAACTCTCATCCTCCTACCCAATCGTATGTTAAGTTCTACGGCAAATGTGGGATGATTTGGCCTGACCAAGCCCTGAGGATTTTAGTCTAGAACATTTTCAAGGAAATATTTCATCTCCTGGCATTGAA
>NW_007539281.1:0-201 GCF_000475195.1 Diaphorina citri
GAGAGAGATAAAGAGGAAAAGAAAGAGAGAGGGAGGTAAATACATAGAGAATGAGAACAAAGAGAGAAAGAAAAACAGTATGAGAATGATAGAAGGAGACAGAGACAGACACACAGAGAGAGGGAGAGAGATAAAGAGGAAAAGAAAGAGAGAGGGAGGTAAATACATAGAGAATGAGAACAAAGAGAGAAAGAAAAACAG
>NW_007539282.1:0-201 GCF_000475195.1 Diaphorina citri
TCATGTATAAACATTAACATTAAACATAGTCCGTATTTCCCTTTTATACTTCGCTTATATCCTTTATACTGATGTCAACAGCTGTGAGTTTTCTCATACGAAGATGTATACCATAGAATGAGAGGAAAAACTTGTAGGTATAGATTGTGGGGGTCAAAGTGAGTCTTTTACCTCGGGCCCCGGGACATAGAAACAGCGTAT
>NW_007539283.1:0-201 GCF_000475195.1 Diaphorina citri
CAACAAATTGATTCAAACAAAAAAAATAAAACAAATAAAATCATGAATTTTAAAAAATCACAGACCTATCGTTTTAAAGGAACGATATTTTTATTTATCTAAAAATATTCTTTTTGATTTACCTACCTTTACCTAGGTATTTTACAATTTACTTACAATCAGCTAAGTTTGAATTTTTCTTTTTTGCTATTTGATTGGGTA
>NW_007539284.1:0-201 GCF_000475195.1 Diaphorina citri
TGCTCATTTGTGAAAGTTCCTTTTTGCGTTCAACCTAACCCTACAATAACACTGGTCACTGCTCATTTGTGCGTTTAATGTAAACACTGAAAAGATGGCCGCTGTGCTCGTCAGAGTTGTTCCAAGTATCGTGGATCGTGGAAATAAGATTCTAAAGTTCGTTTCTTAAGTGCTAATCAATAAAATATGTGACTTTTTTAA
>NW_007539285.1:0-201 GCF_000475195.1 Diaphorina citri
TTGAGGTCCCTAGAGCCTAAATCCAAAGTTTCAGCCATTGATCCGTGTGTCTGTCTGTAAACAAAATATCTCGAGAACCGTATTAAGAGCTAGAGACTTGAAATTAGGTATGTACCTAGCTGTCAAATGTGACAAGGATGCGACACGAAACTTTTGGTTAAGATCGGTGCAACGCTTGGCGGTTTTCAGTGTAATTCAACA
>NW_007539286.1:0-201 GCF_000475195.1 Diaphorina citri
CTTCTTTTCCTTTGAAGCTAAAAGCTAACCTAGAAATGTTTACCCCCGAGGAATGTTTAGCGTTTCCATCTTATCAGTGGACTCTGTTTCAAAAACTAGACGAAGAAGAAAGAAGAGGAGGATTAGTAATGAAAAAAGAATAAAGAGGAGGGAGGAGGAGAAGGAAGAGAAGAAGAAACAGGTAAAGAAGAAGAAAGGACA
>NW_007539287.1:0-201 GCF_000475195.1 Diaphorina citri
GTATTGCTGAAACGAACAATATCACAGATAAAATTTATCATTTCCGGATGACCTGACACATGCAAACGAGAAAGCAATCCATGTGGCAAATCACTGGAAATTCCAAATTTAAATTTGGTGACGTTTTAAATCTAAAGTTGGTGACGGAAACGGAAAGTAGTAGTAGCAGTAAGATCCTATAAGTTTGCCCTAATGTTCATA
>NW_007539288.1:0-201 GCF_000475195.1 Diaphorina citri
CACAAACAACAATCAAATACAGTAGAAAAAAAAATATAAAATGAAATATAAAAGGAAAGTAAAAAGTACCTAATAAAGAGTAGTAATAAAGAGTAAATTTAATTAAAATTAAAATCGCCGTTATTGGCATTCCTGACCATTCTATTAAGAGGTGAGTGAAAGCTGTAATTAGTGTGACATGAGCTCACGTAGAATGTGTTA
>NW_007539289.1:0-201 GCF_000475195.1 Diaphorina citri
AAATTTCCTTCCATGTTCATTTACAAGTCTTATGTGCTTGTGTCCATTGAGTAAGCACACCTTGTGAAGCTTTTTTTTAGCACATACACCCCAGTGACTATTTCCATCCTTTGTTCTATGATGTTGTTGCACTAGCTAATGCTAATTTTCCTCTCTTGCTTGTAAAAAGGTCGAGTTTCACACAAGCCATTTGACCGCTTC
>NW_007539290.1:0-201 GCF_000475195.1 Diaphorina citri
ATAAAACCTCAAAAGCTCTACACTCTGAACTACATACATCATTATATCAACAAAGGTCTCACTCAAAAATAATAATAAAATTAGTGGGCGGCATATAGTCCTTCTCTTTCTCCTAAATCCGCCACTGAATGATTGCTTATCTATTTTTCTATTTCTTTCTTTTTTTCTCCAAAGAGAAATGACTTGGAAAATTTGCATAAC
>NW_007539291.1:0-201 GCF_000475195.1 Diaphorina citri
AAAGTGTCTTCTTGAGATAAGGTCAACAAACAGTATTGATTATTAGGAACATGAAAGCTCCCATTCTGACCTGTCTCTATATTAGAAAAAGTAAAAACTGTGGTAATATTATCCGATAAGATGTCCACTTTAAAAGAATATTCGGATAGATCTAGAGATATTTTTAACTTATCATCTTCACGTGAAATAGTAACGTTCTTC
>NW_007539292.1:0-201 GCF_000475195.1 Diaphorina citri
GAAAACTTAAAATCGCGATTTTGCTGACAAAACGTCCTAGGAAACAGAAACTGTCTAACGAGCTCGCGCAATGTTTGCATAAGTAAAATAGGTTCTCTATTCTATGTATGGAACTTATGCAGCGGCCGGTATGCACATATACTCATGTATTAACATAACTATGTACAAGTGTACATATGTAACTAAATACGCTCAAAGTTA
>NW_007539293.1:0-201 GCF_000475195.1 Diaphorina citri
AGCAACTTGAGAAAGATCGTGCCAACGAAGAAAAATTCCAAAGAATTGTAACTTCGTGCAAAGAAAAATTCGTTCAATGTGAACGGGATATTATTGTTGCTACATATTCCTTCACCACTCGTTACTTCAAACTTCAAAGTCCATATCTTAAATCTTACTTTGACGAAATCAACAACACCAAACCTTGGCCTCTAAATTCTA
>NW_007539294.1:0-201 GCF_000475195.1 Diaphorina citri
GATTAAATAGCTGATTTAACTCATTTTGTAACAATATCAACCTATGAAGTTTTATTATATTTTCCATCTATTCTAGAACTAGGTGTTTGGTTTAAAACCACACATGTAGGCAATACCTGATGTAGCAGATTCACACTGTTCACTGCACATCATAACAATCATGTAGAATCACACTAGAACTAGATACCTACTCGTAATTTG
>NW_007539295.1:0-201 GCF_000475195.1 Diaphorina citri
TCTAGATACCGAGATAAATCGATTTAAAAAATACTGGTAAATCGTGAAGTTTGACGTCACGGCATACGCTCCCGTAGGTGATGACGTCATAATTAATGACTCCCGTTTCGTTTGTTTGTGTGTAAGCGTTTCTGCGCATTTTGACGTGAAATCTGACGTCACAACTCTTTGAACTTTTTTATTAGAACGGCAATTAAAAAT
>NW_007539296.1:0-201 GCF_000475195.1 Diaphorina citri
ATTAACAATTTTGTTTTCAGTAAGCTGATTTGAACCAACATCTTGAATTGATTCACAAGGTTCATTTGAATTGTTAACATCGTCTTCTTGAACAGGTTCAGCATATTTCAGTTTGTGGTTATTACTTTGCCTTGACAACTCTTTTTCATCATTTGCATCTGTTTTTGTGACAACGTGGTCGTCACTTTCTTCTAGTGCCTC
>NW_007539297.1:0-201 GCF_000475195.1 Diaphorina citri
ACACCAAGAAATCTGACTTTTACTTGCACGGATCTACTCCTCCTTGACATAGTAGAAAAATTAATCACTTGCCAATAGAGCCAATACTGACGAAAATATGCCTACGCAGTAGGTAGGTAGATAGTAGATACATACTTTTAATATCAGATAATGTCTATTAGAGTTCTCTAGGATAACCTTGGCAAGTCAAATCACGAGCAC
>NW_007539298.1:0-201 GCF_000475195.1 Diaphorina citri
TAATCGATTATTAATCGATTAATAATCGATTATTCTAATACGTGGAAAAGTCATGAGAAAAGTGCCTTACCAGGGGGGGGGGGCACTTCTTGTACTTTTAGCACATCACATTCAACCAGTTAGGACTTAAGTCAGTTAAGTCTAATGACTAATGATAACTGGACTAAGAGCTAAATAATAGCTCATCTATTGAGGGTGTCA
>NW_007539299.1:0-201 GCF_000475195.1 Diaphorina citri
GCACTGTACACAATATTTATTTTTGTTCTTAAAAATAAATATAAGAGGACTTTGCAAAGGCCGTGAAAGGGGGGGAAAGCCATGAAATGAAGCAAAAGGTATGAAGAGACAGAGGGAAGTGGGAAAAATTCTAAATGCTATGCTTCTCATATAAAGAGTGCTTGATCTTTTCCCTCATTTCTCTCGTTTCTTCCCTCTCTC
>NW_007539300.1:0-201 GCF_000475195.1 Diaphorina citri
CTGTTATGCCTGTCAGGTAATTGTGTGGCAGCTGGCAGCAATCTTCTCTGTAGAAAATACTTTGCAAATTTTGGTAGCAAACTTGTGTCTTGTGTGGCACAGTTTTGAAAGCTATGACGTTAAAACATTCAGCTTTTTCTGCTTTTGTCTGACAGTTTTGCCTGACAAACCCAACTTACCTTTCATACTGAACGGTGAGTG
>NW_007539301.1:0-201 GCF_000475195.1 Diaphorina citri
ACCTATTTGAAACTGAAGTATATCTCCTTACCTATTTGAAACTGAAGTATATCTCCTTACCTATTTGAAACTGAAGTACATCTCCTTACCTATATTTGAAACTGAAGTACATCTCCTTACCTATATTTGAAACTGAAGTATATCTCCTTACCTATTTGAAACTGAAGTATATCTCCTTACCTATTTGAAACTGAAGTATAT
>NW_007539302.1:0-201 GCF_000475195.1 Diaphorina citri
TCTCTTCCCCTTTCCTCTCTCCTCTCTTCCTATTGTCTCCTTCGTCTCCATCTGCCTCTTCCACTTCTTTTTGTCCTTCTTTTTTTCTCGCACTCCCCCCCACCTTTGTCCAATTTGGAAAATAAATGGTGTGTTTTCATAATTTTGTTTGCAATTAAGTATTTTTCTCTTCTTTATTTCCTTTCCGCTCCTCGTTTTAAA
>NW_007539303.1:0-201 GCF_000475195.1 Diaphorina citri
TTCCCTCCGTCCATCATCGTATCGTCCATCATACTGTTATCATGGGGAAGATTTTCCGACCATGACAAACACCAAAATAATCGAGTAGAAAATGCGAAAGTTCAATGTAGAAAAGGCGAAAGCTATAATGAGTTGACCCCAATCAAATAATTTCCCGACCGTGAGCTGAGAATAAACTGGGATTGAAAAAAGTGACTGGCT
>NW_007539304.1:0-201 GCF_000475195.1 Diaphorina citri
CATTGAGGTTGAGTGAAAAAGACTGGCTGGGGTCTACAATCTCCTTATTTAACCTTTTACCAAGCTCAAAGACCCTCGGCACATGACCCTCAAAGACTAGGGTCAAGAAATACCTACCCAAATATTCTCAGCAATAACACGTGACTGTCACATAGTCCCGAACCTAAACCAACTCCCAAGCACATTCTGACGGAGTCCCAA
>NW_007539305.1:0-201 GCF_000475195.1 Diaphorina citri
AGAATGGGGATGAATAAAAGGAGACGAGAGAGAATGAGAAATATGGAGGGAGGGGTGGTGGTGGTGGTGTAGGTGGAGGAGAAGAAGAAAGAAGAGAAGGAGGAGGATGGGAAGGAAGAAGAAGAAGAGAAGGAGGATGGTGATGAATGAAAGAGGATGAGGGACTCGAGGGAGACTGACAAATGCAGAGGAGGAGAGATA
>NW_007539306.1:0-201 GCF_000475195.1 Diaphorina citri
TAGTGTTTAAAATATCAGAGGAGAAAATAAAACTGTTCGAAGGTAAGGATTTTTCCCCCCTCATTTTTCAGTTCTTTGATGTTTTTTTGTTCTTTTTTAAAGGGATCTTTGAGAGAAAAAAAAAAATAATAAAATAAAGGTCATCCCTGAACAAGGGAAATGATCATCAGCTGGTCAGGACCACATACCACAATGGGAGTT
>NW_007539307.1:0-201 GCF_000475195.1 Diaphorina citri
TCTCTCTCTCATTTTTGTCCCTTTTATATGAAAAAGGGACTCCGTTGTTGTAAAGAAATAAAGAGAGATGTACAGGAGGGAGAGAGAAAGAGGGGGGAAGGAATTTTTAACAGAGAGAGAGGAAGAGAGAGAGAGAGAGGGGGATGAATTTTTCTTTTCAGAAATATGAAGGAAATTGGAGTGAGAGAGAGGGGAGGGGGA
>NW_007539308.1:0-201 GCF_000475195.1 Diaphorina citri
TCTAAAAAGTAACTTTTTTCGTGATTTGAAAATTGCTCACAATTTTTTTCTCTTTCTTCTATAAATTTAAAACCTAAAGCAGAAGAATACTGTGATGTTTGGTATGTGTATTTCACTCATTATCTTTCAAATTACACTTGGTTTTCATACATTTTTCTGTGAAAGTTTCAAAATAGACCACCTAACGTACCTTGGAACACA
>NW_007539309.1:0-201 GCF_000475195.1 Diaphorina citri
AGAATATATGCAGTCAGAATCTACAATCTATGAATATGAATATTTTCATTCATTTACTTTTGCAAGAGGAGGGTCTTACAGTATTTCTTGTTTATGTGTTTATAGATGGAGCATAATTTACCAGTCAATGTATGCCAGGTTGTCCATAAATCTCCACCGTCAAAAATGATTAAGTTTTTTTTTCTTTACTGTCTATTATTT
>NW_007539310.1:0-201 GCF_000475195.1 Diaphorina citri
ACATGGATGTACCTATTACCAATACATTGTAATAGATATTGTAGCTAATATCATACCGGACTTACTGTACCTAGTTCCTATACTTACACCATCACTATTGTGGTAAGTAATTTCGGTGGGTTTTATTACTATTTTATTTAGTTTTCAGCTGAATCTGTTTACTAGTTGATTTATAGGTTTCGGATTTTGGATGTTAAGGTC
>NW_007539311.1:0-201 GCF_000475195.1 Diaphorina citri
AAAACAAAATGGTACACAATCAAACCATAGCAGGGAGGATGCGAATCATATAATGGCATTGTGATGTAGTTGGCTACCTTGTTCATCCTTTCTGACATGGGGGCTCAGTCTCAAGGAAACGCAAGAAATTCTCAGATTGATTCGGCATTAAGGTGCGTACTTAAATGATCGTTACACAATGGCGCAGATTAGGGCCAAATT
>NW_007539312.1:0-201 GCF_000475195.1 Diaphorina citri
ATGATATGAATCACATTCTGAACAGTAACAACTGGTGGGTGACACACGTGTGTGCTGCTCATGATGACAACTGTTCTGTGGACATTGATGCTGAGGAAGGGGAGGACCGTGAAGTTCCAGACTATGGCCAAGTTCTCAACAAACCTCTGCTCGGTGGTAACAGTTATAGAATTGTGGTTGTTCAAGTCAACAAATATCTGT
>NW_007539313.1:0-201 GCF_000475195.1 Diaphorina citri
GCCGATAGCTATAATAGCCAGGACCACAGTCTGAGTTTAACTCTTGAATTAAGCATTCTGATTGGCTAAAAAGTTTAATTCAAAAGTTAACTGTGGCCCTAACCGTAAATAGATTAATTTTGATTATCCTCAAATCTTACATTATTTCTCTATATTAAACATGTATATCTAATTATTATTGTTACTTATATTTATAATTCT
>NW_007539314.1:0-201 GCF_000475195.1 Diaphorina citri
CGTCTGGACTTGGAGTGCCGAGTCCTGTGCAAGTGCTCTGAACCCGCGAGCAGAGGTGTATTAACGTGCTGGGTTGCGTAGAGTGCGCAGCCAGGACGCGGTCAAGTCCAGATGAGGGTTCTAAAGTTTCCTAATTTCCATCACGTCGGGGTCACCAATTTAGCCAACACCTGGGAGCAGCCTAAGACGCGTTTCGTTCTT
>NW_007539315.1:0-201 GCF_000475195.1 Diaphorina citri
CCTGGAAAAGCCAGAAACTCGCGATTGTCCAGATGGCCATCCGGATACCAACCACGCATAACTTTGTTTAACTACAGTGATCCACAGGGAACTAGTATATTGATCGAGCTAACTTTTAGGTAACTACCTTGACGTCTTTAAAATCCAGATGCCTAGACCAAGATCTAAAATTCCTAGAGGAAGGATCCTAAAGTTGGCCCC
>NW_007539316.1:0-201 GCF_000475195.1 Diaphorina citri
TATTTAGTTACCTGTAGCTATTAATATTAAGAAATAAATCCCTTAATGCGGCATATCAAACTCACATCAACACATGGTCCATTCAATGTTGAACCGCTCTTCAATATCATGGAGTATTAGGATACGTCTTCAATTTGAACACCAAATCCGATGGTGTTAATAAGTAGGTAACCAGTTATGATAAATACCTAGTTCTCGGAC
>NW_007539317.1:0-201 GCF_000475195.1 Diaphorina citri
ACCTGAGAGCTATGTCTAACTGATGAGTTCCAATAAGAACGAAACGCGTCTTAGGCTGCTCTCAGGTGTTGGCTAAAGCATGAAATGATAATAATAAAAACACCTTAGGTAGATCCGTTGCGGTGACCGCTTTGATGAAATAGTTAATGTTATCCGTATGCCGAAATCTCAGGCCCACTCTGTTGTACACGGCAAAGTCTG
>NW_007539318.1:0-201 GCF_000475195.1 Diaphorina citri
ATCAGCAGTAATAATGATAATCAGGAGTATCATGTACAATCAGCAGTATCAGACAGTCAGCAATAACACTGATAATAAATAATCAGTAGTAACACAACAAGAACAATCTCAAATCTGGCCCCACTTGCTCTTTTCCAAATGAACTTTCAAGTCCAATACAACTGGACTGTATCTTTTCCTATTAGAGACTACTTGTAAAGT
>NW_007539319.1:0-201 GCF_000475195.1 Diaphorina citri
GAGTGGCTCGCCTTAGGTTAGGTTCAAACAAAGTTTATTTTAAATTTAAACCAGCATAAACTGTGATTTACGGATTAGCTTTAGTATTCCAAGCTAGACAAAATCATCCCTAAAGGGGATTTAGCTAAAAATCCCTCCAAAAGCATCAAACCTTTGACTTTAATTTTGGATATTTTCTCGACATCGTCTGTGCCATACTGC
>NW_007539320.1:0-201 GCF_000475195.1 Diaphorina citri
AGGCTTTAAGGAAAAGATGAAACTCAGGACAAGTGGGAATGGGCTCGAGGCCAGTAGCTGGGGCCTATTCTTCATTTAATTCTCATCTCCCTTACCCACTTTACTCCACACAGAGAACAAAATCGGTACTTGTGATTTCCCTGATACCAATGAACGTTCCATAGCCTTGACATGGGAGCTGATAAGACTGTCAAGTGCCTA
>NW_007539321.1:0-201 GCF_000475195.1 Diaphorina citri
AAAAAAGATGTTTCATAAATACAATATTTTACTATTCATATTATTGTCTTTTCTTTCCAGGTGTCAGCCATACTGAGTGTGTGTTTGGCTGCTCTCTATCCTCTCACGCTACTGGAGATCTACTACTCTGTCAATGCCCTCTACACCGACACCTTTCTCTCTTGGGACGAGTTCCAACAGAGATTTAAAGTAAGTCAATAT
>NW_007539322.1:0-201 GCF_000475195.1 Diaphorina citri
TTATAACATAAACCACAAACATGAACATAAAAATGCGTGAGGCATTTTTCTCTGAAGGCCGTCCACACACGATCAGTGCCATGTCTCCCCAACTTCAGAGGCACCTACATGTTTCGAGTTTTAACAAATCGTGTGTACGCGATATTTGCGTAATTTTCGGGTCTGAACGAGTGAAATTTGCGCAAATAACGCGTACACACT
>NW_007539323.1:0-201 GCF_000475195.1 Diaphorina citri
GAACAGATCATATGCGTGGTCGGGTCGTGCGCTAACAACGAGAACTTTCCCATCTTCTCACAAGCAGATGTCAGGTATGTTGGAAACTTTTAAGGGGTTTGACTCAAAAACGTATATGTAAACGTTTTATTTGCAATATATTACAAAGATTACAAAGGAAAAAATATATAAACTTGAATAATGAATGGTTACAATAGGCAA
>NW_007539324.1:0-201 GCF_000475195.1 Diaphorina citri
ATAAAGGTCCATGCCAAATTTGGTGCTTTCCTGACGAAATGCAGCTTTTTTGACGTTAGGCCACCGACTAATAGGTACGATAGGTGATAGTCACCGTAACATACCTATTATTAAAAACAGATGAAAAAATACAGTCGAACCTGGATAAACGAGAATCCAAGGGACCAGCTCATTTTTTCGTTTAAGGCGGTTTAATACAAC
>NW_007539325.1:0-201 GCF_000475195.1 Diaphorina citri
CTTTTTTCAAAATTTTCCGTATGTGAAGAAAAATGTCCCAGATTCCAGGGCCCTCTGCGGCTGTTCCTTTTCAGCGTGCAAGACCCCCTGATAGAGATGAAAGATATTGGAGACCGAAATATCGACTTTCATCCTCGTCTTCTGATGATTCCGTATATGAAGACTCTTTTGACCAAGTCCAAAAAGGCGATCTATCAGACT
>NW_007539326.1:0-201 GCF_000475195.1 Diaphorina citri
TAAAATTAACATTTTTTAACTCCCTCCTACTCAGGCCCTTCTGTTAAAACTTTTCATTTTTCATTCGGCACGTGACCGACCCTGTATTTAGGTATAAAAGTATAATCGCTTATTATTACACTTAGTTCACGTTACCCTCTGACTTCTTAACATTCAACCTTATGTCTTGAAAACCACATCGCATCACAATTTACCATCATT
>NW_007539327.1:0-201 GCF_000475195.1 Diaphorina citri
AAAAAAAAAAAGATTATCCATCAGTGTTGGACTTTGATGATGATATGGTAGCCAACATCCACTCTGCTTCAAGCCATTCTGTTCAAGATGGAATTTAAAACATAGGTACGTACTCACTCGTACCAAAGCAATTTGTTCGAAATGGGTTAGGATTGTGGTGCTCGTGCTATCATAATGATTGGTTATCTTTATGTGTAATAT
>NW_007539328.1:0-201 GCF_000475195.1 Diaphorina citri
CTTCCTCCTCTCTTCGATTTCGGGACGATAAGACCATAGCAGTTACAGTTCCCTCTGTCAAACCTCTTAAAAAAAAAGAAGACGGGAATCGAACCAAGGAATCTAATAATATACGGGATGTTATATTTCAGCGGAGGAAGATCACTGCTCCTCCCCCTACCTAGGAGGGGAGGGGGGTAGGCCCCCACCCCGCCCCTACAC
>NW_007539329.1:0-201 GCF_000475195.1 Diaphorina citri
TTCACATTGATAAGGATATCGAACGATTGGTGAGGAGTTGTCAAAATTGCGCCCTAACGCGTTCCAATCCGCCCAAAGCTCCAGTACATCCGTGGGATCCTCCTCAAGGCAATTGGGAACGTATCCATATCGACTATGCCGGTCCGTTTGAAAATCATTACTTCCTTGTTTGTGTCGATGCAAAGTCAAAATGGGCCGAAG
>NW_007539330.1:0-201 GCF_000475195.1 Diaphorina citri
AGTTCCTTCTATTTAACCTCATATAAGATATAGGTAATACACATAAATTACATAATGACATACATGTTAATTTTTTTTTCATGCAACAAGGAAAAAAAAATCAAGAGGAAAGAATTAGAATAGATCAGTTGCGCTTCCTTGGGTGATGTTTCAAAGTCATAGAGCAGGAAAAATGAGGACCAACGGAATTTTTCTTTTTCT
>NW_007539331.1:0-201 GCF_000475195.1 Diaphorina citri
ATGTTTAATGTTTGGTGCTAGATGAGTGAGAATGAGATGTGTGCAAAGAGTTTCCTGGGAAAGTAAATGTACAGGGTGAACAAACGAAGTGATTTTTTTCTAAAGTATTAGTAGATTTGAGGCTTGGACCTTCACAGTTCGTGGGGACTTTTGTTCAAAGTTCCACAGTTAACTGAACCACTAGTGTTATCATTACGACTT
>NW_007539332.1:0-201 GCF_000475195.1 Diaphorina citri
AGTTGAGTAGGTGTATATTCTCAATCTCATAATCGAATTGCTAAAGATGACGTTTTAACATTTGGAACACACTATACATTGCATACATTAAAAGCTTAAAGTTTTAACAAATTTTCTTACAAGTTCCGTTGTACCTAACCCTTTTTCAAAGTTCCAGATAGGAGAAAAAAATTGCAAATAATTTATAGCCTTACGTTGTCA
>NW_007539333.1:0-201 GCF_000475195.1 Diaphorina citri
AAACCATTTAACCAAACTCAAAAGATTGAAATTTATCTCCCCTTTTCTTTCTCTCTCTCTCTCTTTCGCTCCCTCCCCCTTTCTCGCTCTCAAATTATCGCCATTTAGTGGCTGAACCAAGGTTCTATAATATTGTGAGGAGCCTTAAAAGGTAGATTGGATCACTGGTTATAATTTCAAAGGTATGGGAGGACCTTTAAA
>NW_007539334.1:0-201 GCF_000475195.1 Diaphorina citri
CCACTTTGTTACACAGACAGATATTTTTGCCTCCCTTAACCGGGTGAATATTAGAAAATTGAATTTGACCTTGGAACCGCTTTCGCATTACTTCAAGGCACATTCTATTACATCCATGCCTATCCAAGATCCAACTGAATTTGACCTAAGGGCGCAACAAACTTACCAGACAATCGCTCTGCTTGGGTCCCGTGCAGCCTC
>NW_007539335.1:0-201 GCF_000475195.1 Diaphorina citri
AGAAAAGGAGAAGATAAAGATGGAGAGGGAGAGGGACCAAAGAAAAGGAATTTAAAGAGGAGAAGGAAAAGATGAAAGAGTGAGGACTAGATTGCAAAGAGAAAAGAGAAGAAACGGAATTAAAAGAAGAAGATAAAGATGGTGGGGAAAGACGTCATGTCTTTGTTTATTTTGATTCCCATCGTGGGGATAGGTTGAAAG
>NW_007539336.1:0-201 GCF_000475195.1 Diaphorina citri
GCCACCACTGGTCGCTACTCGATTAAAGAAGCTACTCAGTTGTCCTCAAGAGGCTACACTGTATCTTGTTGATTGATATCAGTTGAAGGCCAGCCACTCACAATCAGGTAGACCTGACAGGCGTGATAGTGTGTGAGCTCATTAGATGTCAAGTAGACCTGACAAACGGACTTTTTCAGCTGTACCTGTTAGGTCTACCTA
>NW_007539337.1:0-201 GCF_000475195.1 Diaphorina citri
TTGAACGCTTTTTGGTACAATCTCAAAATAAATAAAAATAAAGAAATATGAGTCGGAAGATAATGATCTAATTATGATACATTCTCTTCTTTAAAAAAGTTTTTCCTCTTTGAACACCTGTTTTCTAATCCAGTGTTTCTTAATTAGTTTGGCCCGCGGAACCCTTTTCAAAAGGTGAACATCTTTGCGGAACCCTGAACT
>NW_007539338.1:0-201 GCF_000475195.1 Diaphorina citri
GTCCAAGTCAAGTCATAAAAGTGACCTAGGTGTAATAATCGGGGAATGACAAGCATTTAAATATGCTTAAGTAACACAATTAAAAATTCCTTCCTACTGTCCTACATATTAATGAATTCATTGTAAATTGAACTTATTGTTCCCCTACAAAATTTTGTTGGTAAGTAAATGTCAGTTTTTCCAAATTACCTACCTAGGTAC
>NW_007539339.1:0-201 GCF_000475195.1 Diaphorina citri
TGAAAAAAGTTTTGTTTATTTTACATTATTTGTGGTTGATCTAATATAAATTTGAAAAACACCTTCGTTCTCTATTGTACATGGATGGTTTTTAGAAAGGTTCCCCGGTGACGTTTAACGATATATCGTGTTTTCTACTGAGATAAGCGGTCGTAAAAGTGGCTCTATCATGAGATTCATGCATAGGAGATCGACTGTCAT
>NW_007539340.1:0-201 GCF_000475195.1 Diaphorina citri
ATATTTAAATATAAAATTCCATGCCTTTGCTGGGATTAGAACACGTGAACACTGAGTTACAAAGACAGATAATATAGACGACAATATCACAAAGCTCCAACTTTTAAAGCAAGAGAAAGAAAGCATAAAAGAAGAGGATGAAACAGTAGAAGGAATGTATTTTTATTTTTTTATCTTCAGAAACGGATGTGCATTGCTTGT
>NW_007539341.1:0-201 GCF_000475195.1 Diaphorina citri
TCTAGCCTTTATAATAATGATATTCTTCAGCCATATGTTCATAATATTACCTATTGCATTTCTTTTTATATTCCCACACTGTTTTTATTTGTGTCACTTTTGTTTTTGTTTCATAATTATTCCTATACATTATTTTTGATTTCGTTATTGAAAACTTTTGTAAGCCAAAACTGTGTTAGTAGAGACTAGAGACAACTTTTT
>NW_007539342.1:0-201 GCF_000475195.1 Diaphorina citri
GAGTGTTCCTCAAGGTTGGGTTTTTTCGCCTTTAATCTGTAATTTCCTCGAAAATGACACTAAAAGGGGGACAAAAAAGGGGTAACCAAATATGCTTACAAGCTTATGGGTAATCCAAATATAATCCGAAGTTAAATCCAAATTCCAAATAAGGGTAATCCACACTTTCTAGCACTTCACTGTCGAAAAAAACACGTAATT
>NW_007539343.1:0-201 GCF_000475195.1 Diaphorina citri
AGATTGGCTGTGTTCACATCGGTCCTAAGAAGCGGGGTGGGAACCGCGCACCGGTGTTGCCAGATGTACCTATCGCATTTCCAGGCTATACTTCCCGTCCTTTCCCGCCGGAAAGGACGGGAATTTCAAGCAACCTGATTGGTGCAGAGCTAGTTGCGTTTCCTAACCTCGCTGGATGCTCCAATTAGAATGGAGAAAAAT
>NW_007539344.1:0-201 GCF_000475195.1 Diaphorina citri
GTCTTTCTTCTTGAAGCAAACACTTGTATAGTGATTTCTACCATTGCATATTTGACAGATCTTGCCATATGCTGGGCACTGTCCCCTTGAGTGTCGAGATGTACACCGAGTACAGTTGAAGGCTTGATTAGCGAACATTGGCTTGGACTTGAATTTTCTATTTGGTTGATAGGATCTTGATTGAATTTGCTTATATGTGTT
>NW_007539345.1:0-201 GCF_000475195.1 Diaphorina citri
TTCGCCTGCGGCCCTGAAGATTACACCTTTGACAAGTCTGCTTCTCTTACTATTGTAGACCAAAATCTTCAAAAAAATCGCCTGCGGCGCCAAATTTTGTGTTTTTGATAGCTAAGTTTTTTAAAATTAGAGACTAAAATTTTCGCCTGTGCCCATAAAAATTTCAATTTCGTTAATTCTGGTTTCTATAAATTGTAGCTC
>NW_007539346.1:0-201 GCF_000475195.1 Diaphorina citri
AAATCAATTGGATTGTAGGTATCAGATAGGTGATCAATGAGCACAAATTTGAATTGCACTGTTATCACAATATCTTGTAAAGAAATTTTGCCTCGGGCCTTTGATATTTTGCAAATCAAAAATGTTTTAAAATGTATCAAGTTGATACATAACTGTACCTACTCTACTTTTCTATGACTCATAAGAAACTATGAATAATTA
>NW_007539347.1:0-201 GCF_000475195.1 Diaphorina citri
AGGTATCATTAATTTGCCGAATCTAATCAAAATGCATCTTTCATCAAATGGAATCATAATAAACATCAATATCTAGATTATAACTATAAGTACTACATATTATGTACTTCAATAGTACCAGAGTGATTTATTATTATATGTATTAAGAGGTATGTTATCTATTTGTTGTTAGTTACATTTGATTTGCCATTGTCATATTTA
>NW_007539348.1:0-201 GCF_000475195.1 Diaphorina citri
GAACGCCTAAGGCGTTAACCTCGCCTAGTGGTTGCCTTCCACTCAAGAGTCTATTATTATTATTATTATTATTACAATATGGATATTACAGAGTCTTTAGCTCTAAAAGTCTAAACTTATAGGTACACTGAGGAAAATGGGAATTCAACATTGTTTACTGTATCCAAGAGTTCATAGTATTATACCTTGTGAATCTTGTGA
>NW_007539349.1:0-201 GCF_000475195.1 Diaphorina citri
TATTGATCTTTGTCACAAAATTATATTCAATCCATCCCTCATTTACTGTTTAATTTTCTTTTTGTGTTCTAGGTATTACACTTACGCTTAATAATATTGTTATAGCTACTTAAATTATCTTTCTTTAGCTAAATCCCCCTTTTTAATTGTTCATTATGATTCTTTCCTTTGTATTTTTAGCTAAATTTTCTTTTAGGGTGA
>NW_007539350.1:0-201 GCF_000475195.1 Diaphorina citri
ATGTGAAGCATTTCCACAAACTGCAGAATAAATAGACGATTTTTACCATACCATAATTTTTCATAGATACCTAGCTATTTAGGTAGATACTTATATCTAAAATGTCTACCATCTGTCTGTCCTCCATAAATCCTACAACAGTTAGTAAGTACCTCTATCAGCAGTAGGTACCCATTTGCTAGTTATAGATTTACGTGTAAT
>NW_007539351.1:0-201 GCF_000475195.1 Diaphorina citri
ATCACTATATTCGATAATACTCTCTGACTCTCTGTCCTCATTAATTTGTCGTATCCCACGTCGCGTTCTATTTTCATACGTAGCAATATTGGTATTTTTTGCCAATCCTCGTGTATTTTCCATTGCAACAAATTTTCTTTCTTTTCCATTTCTGTAATTAAAATTCAAATAATCCCATTTGTTTACGCTCCAACGGTTCGT
>NW_007539352.1:0-201 GCF_000475195.1 Diaphorina citri
GTTTATTTCATTCCTTAATTCCCAGCCGTTTCTGAGATATAAGCGTGGTTCGCAAATCACGAACCACCCTGTATTATATGAGTGTATACCTATATCTACTGGTACTTGGGCAAATAGGCACCTGAGCTGGTACCTACTGTCTGCTGGTACCCACTGGTTCATGGTAATGTCTTGTTTAAATGAAATGAATTTATGACACTT
>NW_007539353.1:0-201 GCF_000475195.1 Diaphorina citri
GTTGTAACATTTACAATATCTCTAACCGTTTAGTCGATATAGCTGAAAACCGCCAAAAAGCGGTCAAAATACCACCAAGCGTAGCAACCATCTCAACCAAACGTTTTGTGTTGCATCCTTATTACATTTGTGAACTACATACCAAATTTCAAGTCTCTAGCTCTTACCGTTCTCGAGATATTTTGTTTACAGACAGACAGA
>NW_007539354.1:0-201 GCF_000475195.1 Diaphorina citri
TTCATACATTTTTCAACCATGATGATTATGAAAACATCAGCGAATGTTGTTGAATTTGAGAAAAATACACAAAAAAAAATCCCCTAGCAGGATAAAAAATGGCGGGGAAAAACGTAGGTTACTATGAAAGTACAGCGATTACGTCAGTATGCTATTAATCTTGTGCAGCTTATAGCCCCTATGTGGAAAGCTCTTTTGCGG
>NW_007539355.1:0-201 GCF_000475195.1 Diaphorina citri
ACCATAATAATATTTACAAGGGATTATTTCGAACAGCACATTCCTTACGCAGAATGCTCGAGAGACCAACAAAGTTTGGTTATTTTAATGCCAATGCCTTTTGGATAAGACTTTGAAGGCTGTAATTAAGATACCAAATGAGTTCTAGTGAACAAGAGATGCTCAGTTTTCCGTTAGTGCCTAGGTACTGATGGTTGGCTA
>NW_007539356.1:0-201 GCF_000475195.1 Diaphorina citri
TGAAAAGTCCCTTTACTCTCGCAGTCTAAACAAGGTCTTATATATTTGATTGGTAATAACATTACATTTTATGGAACACTATTTCCGTAGAACTCGTAGGTAGAGGACCTTACGATCCTTAAACACTATAAAGAGAAATCTAAATTCTAAAAGGGGGAATAAATGCGATTCTCAAGGACGTTCGACAAGACGCCATATGGC
>NW_007539357.1:0-201 GCF_000475195.1 Diaphorina citri
TCTAGCGAATTACAAATATTGAAAACGACGGCATTTTGTGGGATAAACTCATGACATGGGAAATTCTAATGTGATAATTTTGTTTCAATCACAAATCTGGGGTCCAAGTTTAATTCGCCATTAAAAACCATTGTCCTCGTAAAGTAGACGTAACGTGTGCAACGTAAAGTAGATGCCAAAGCCTGATATCCTGTACACATT
>NW_007539358.1:0-201 GCF_000475195.1 Diaphorina citri
TTTAAAAAAAGGCCATTGAACTAATCCTCTTGGAATCGAAGCCAGAAACTGGTGAAGGACGTCGTTTTTATTTCTTCGAACGGTGCTCAGAAGTAAGTGGTGGTAGGGGATTAAAATCTCGTCCATTTAAATGGGACCCATAAAAAACCTAGCAGTAATCTACTTTTTATTCAAATTAACGAAAAATTTCAACCATTCGAA
>NW_007539359.1:0-201 GCF_000475195.1 Diaphorina citri
TCTAGGTGAAATAATCGGGGAACGATGTTTGTGACAAGCATTTAAATATGCTTAACACAATTAAAATTCCTTTTTTTTCCTTTTTACTAAGTGTCCATAAAAAGTACTTGATGTACTTCTGTGCTGATAAAGACTGCATGTACTTATTGTACCTACTTAATTACTTGGTGAAGAGTAAAAAGAATATTGGAATACATATTG
>NW_007539360.1:0-201 GCF_000475195.1 Diaphorina citri
AGAGGTTCCTACTGTCGCAGTAGACCAAAATGCAATATTTGTAAAAAGGGTCATTTTCCTATTATGTGCACTGTAACTCAAGATCAGGTACTCACAAACAATCTACAATGTTCAGTACCGGTAGTCATGCAGACACTCACTGTGTGTGTGAGAACAAAGAATAGTCAGTTAAAAAGGGCACGTATATTAATTGACTCAGGG
>NW_007539361.1:0-201 GCF_000475195.1 Diaphorina citri
CCGTTTTCTGGCGGTTTTCAGCTATACCGACTAAACGGTTTATTGTAAAAGTTAAGGTAAAAGAGCACTCAACTAATTGACAATTCTCATGATTTTCAAATATTTACTCATATGAAAGAAGAGAAAATTAAAAAAATTACACCGCAAAAATTTTTCAGTTACGTTATGTACTTCTCGAGATATGCGCATTTTAACGCGAGC
>NW_007539362.1:0-201 GCF_000475195.1 Diaphorina citri
CCGCAAATGGTTGATCTTACGCCCGTCAATGGACAATCCATATGTTTCCCATCTGAGATCTCTAAAGATAGTTTCAAGTACTCCATTGAACAGGTCCGCACTCCACGGACAACCTTGTCTAACTCCTTTTTGAATGTTAAATTGACGACCGTTTCTGTCAAGGGAAATGAACGCTCTTGTATTGTTGTATATTTCCTTCAG
>NW_007539363.1:0-201 GCF_000475195.1 Diaphorina citri
CTTAAAATCCAGCTCTCACCAACCTCCGTGACCAACGTGAAGTTGGCATTGTTTTCGATCGTAAAAAATTTAAAAAATAAAAAAATCTACAAAACAAAAACAAATCCACGAGGATTTTCTATTTTCCTGTGATATTTTCCTGCTTTTCTCTAATTCTCTTGAATTTGATCTTTTTAAGTGATCTGATTGCTGTATTTTCCA
>NW_007539364.1:0-201 GCF_000475195.1 Diaphorina citri
TCCAATCCTCACAAGTAACATTCCTTCAGTCACAAACACACCAGTAAGAAATACACACACATCAGCACAAAACAATTTGCCTACTCAACCACAGGATATAGTAACCTCAACCTCACTCAACATACCCACACAAAACCTCATATCACCCAACATTCCACAAAGCATTGAACCAATAATAAACGCTGACACGGAACTCACCAC
>NW_007539365.1:0-201 GCF_000475195.1 Diaphorina citri
CTTGACAACGTTAGAGCTTGGAATAAGATGTTCTATCATCCTTATACCCAGAGGCCCAGGTCTCGAGGGTTGAGCAGTTCTTGTCCGCATAGGCATTTTTTACTTTTTGAGTTGTGACTGTTGTGTTGTCAAAATTTTGCTTGACTTTCTGAAGCAGTGTGTGTTACCTGATACACCAAATTAAATGGTGTTCCTAACCTG
>NW_007539366.1:0-201 GCF_000475195.1 Diaphorina citri
TCTGTAGGTAATCACCATGGAACATGCTTTGGCAGTCTGTGTGTTGAAGTTGAAAATTCATATCTCTTTGGTGGAATATAAAAAGATAGATAGTAAAGTCCGATAGTAAAATACGGCTTTAGTTAACATTACCTCTATGCCACACTCGCTATCCTGCACGGTAAGCGTAAAAGTTCCCTCGTCTATAAGTCCGTCATCCAC
>NW_007539367.1:0-201 GCF_000475195.1 Diaphorina citri
CAAGCGGCTGTCTGTCGGAGCGAAGAAATCCGGACAACGAGATATTCTGCTGCAGGTAAGAATAAAAAGAGGCTAAACTAGTAGTTTTCTTGTCAGTTTTCCACTCTTTATTGTATACTGAAGATGCCTTCACAGGCGAAACATGTCTACAATAAATCTTATATTATAAAATCAAGATCTATTCACTCATTCACATTTCAC
>NW_007539368.1:0-201 GCF_000475195.1 Diaphorina citri
AAATTATAACAAAAAGGGTCACTGAAAATTTCCCTGCACATAAAGATTCAGTGAAATCTTTTGTCAAGTCTTGCCAAAGTGCCAAACTATCATCAAGTCGGAATCAAGTTTGGTTTCTGCCCCTGCTTCTTTTGGAAAATACAATGGGGCTGGTAGACCCTTAATAAAAAGAAATTTACAAGGTGGCAGAACCATATAGGT
>NW_007539369.1:0-201 GCF_000475195.1 Diaphorina citri
GGGAGAGAGATAGAGAAGGAAAAAGAGAGGGAGAACAAAGAAAATCTTTCATTCTGTATCTGATTGTCTTTTCTTTTTTCTCTCTCTCTCTCTCTCTCTCACTCTGTCTGTCTGTTTCCTGTATGTTTTTTAACATCATTATTGTAACATCTGCCTGCCTACACACGGTAAGAGCGGAAGAGAGAGAGAGGGAGAGAGAGA
>NW_007539370.1:0-201 GCF_000475195.1 Diaphorina citri
AAGTCTTCAATCGGTTCAGACCCTACGAGGTTAAACTAATAAGAACTAGCCCCAGAGGGTGATAATCGCTAGGGCAAATTCCGAAAAGATAATAATTTAATCTTTTGTAGTTTCAAGTCTTACTATAAAAGCGCCTAATTCGAAAAAAAGTCTAACTATCTTACAAGTATATTACAACTCTTCCGCAATACTTTCACTCAC
>NW_007539371.1:0-201 GCF_000475195.1 Diaphorina citri
CTAGGTGTGCAATAAGAAAGGATTTTGCGAAAATCTAAACCGATCCTGAGATATGATCAATTTTTGATCGCTAAATTCGGTACGTATACCTAAGTAGAGGCGTAAGTAGAGACCGCGCCACTGTAATAGCCCAGAGGGCTAACACACGGTTATGTAGGTTCGTTCCGTCGACTTATTCTTGTAATCCCATTGTTTCAATAT
>NW_007539372.1:0-201 GCF_000475195.1 Diaphorina citri
CGTTCTCGGAACGGCCTGCTTTCTCCTATCCTGTCTTCCTTTTCTCTTCGATTTCAGGACGATAAAACCTTAGCAGTTGCAGTTCCGTCTAAAAAACATTTTTTCCCCTATTATTACATCAACCCTTTCACTCCTCAGGTGTCCAATCATACGAGTCTAAGTTCGATGAAGCCAGACTTTGAGTTGTCCAGCATCATTGGT
>NW_007539373.1:0-201 GCF_000475195.1 Diaphorina citri
AAAGAATTTTCGGTCCATAATAAAGTATGCAACCTTGAAGGGGCAACTCATATTTTCTCGAAAAAATTTCGCCTGTGGCGCTGTAATTATAGAAAAATGTATTAGGGGAAATTTCCAAAGCCTAAAAATGGAAAAAGAATTTTTGGTCAGTAAAAAAAGTATGCAACCTTGAAGGGGCTACTTAAATTTTCTCGCAAAAAT
>NW_007539374.1:0-201 GCF_000475195.1 Diaphorina citri
AGAGACCATCACCCCGGTGTATGGCAGATACAAAAAGATGTCTTTTCTTTACTCTGCCAACACCATTCGGCGAAAGCTGAAGCCGCTACAACAACAACAACAACAACAACAACAACAACAACAACAACAACAACATTTGTATCGTGTCTCACCTTGCTAATCCCAAGATCCGTGATGAACTTCCGCACCTCCTTCGGAGTG
>NW_007539375.1:0-201 GCF_000475195.1 Diaphorina citri
AACTTTTCAGGCTTGGCCGAAGCAGGGATCAAAAGTACCAAGTTTCATTTGAAACGTGTTCTCAGCGATCAGGCTCTTAGATATGAGGAGTTTTATACTTTACTCGTCAAGATTGAGGCAAGTCTTAATTCAAGACCCCTCTACGCTTTGTCTTCGTCCCCTGACGACGGTTTCGATTATTTGTCACCGGGACATTTTCTG
>NW_007539376.1:0-201 GCF_000475195.1 Diaphorina citri
ACTCATTGTACACAGACGTATAAAAGGGTTCATCTTTAATCTGACAAAGCATACTGGGAACTGAAAGGTATGCTCCTGTGCAAAAAAGATCATTAATCTTTGTGTGTCGTTGTGACACAAGTTACCTCTCTATTCCTAAATAATGTAGGGGATAGCCCCGAGCCTTAGGCTTGCCAGGAATGGTAAATTTGTACAATCATG
>NW_007539377.1:0-201 GCF_000475195.1 Diaphorina citri
AGGTGACTTATCACAGAAGAATCAATGAGGACCTTCCACTTATGAAAATGAAGGGGAAATGAGTAAATTAAGTCCAAAGGTCCAAACTTCAAACCTATGGTCAAAATGTAGGAGAATCCTCCCCTCAACCCCCTGCATTTCCCCTGACCCCCTACATGGTTTTTGGTAGTAGGGGGTCAAGGGGAGGTTTCTTCAGACCTA
>NW_007539378.1:0-201 GCF_000475195.1 Diaphorina citri
GTCTTCCTGAAATTAAAATAATTCCCATCTTGAGGAGCCATAGTCACCAAACTTAGTTCTACACCAAAACACTATTCAGTCTGAATAGGAAAACCAGTTTTAAACATTTCTCTGCATTTTTAGCACACCAATTTCTTCCCACACAACTTATTTTTATATAAACTTTCCCCGTGGCAACTCACTGACTCCAACCCTGTCTTG
>NW_007539379.1:0-201 GCF_000475195.1 Diaphorina citri
ACATACAACAGTATAGTAAATACAATATGTCCAGTCCAATTTAAACTTAACCTCAATTCGTTCCTGGCATTAGAAAATACACTCCACATTGAAGAGGCAAGAATGGATCGCAAATAGAACAATCTAATTATAACACAAGAAGTTCCTCCTTTACTGAGACTGTAAAGTAAGTTCTCTACATAACACCAAACACCTCTACAC
>NW_007539380.1:0-201 GCF_000475195.1 Diaphorina citri
CAGATACCTACGGAGGAAAAAGCCAAAGTTCCTATCTACATAAATGTGACATGGAATAATGTACCCCATACTATTTATTTATCGTTTGACTCCCCCCGCTGCTACAACTGTGGCAAAGAGGGGCATATCTCCAAGAATTGTCCTGAACCTGCCCAATCAACCATTCAAAAGAGATTGGATGACATCAAACTGGCCGCTCCC
>NW_007539381.1:0-201 GCF_000475195.1 Diaphorina citri
ATCAGTTCCGACTAATTTAACAAGGGGAGATCCAACCGAAACTTGCCACCATAGCGTGTTAAACATGCTCACGATAAACCTCACCTAGTGTCGTCTCAACCGTATCATCATTATCGTTAAACCAAATCCTGGTCCTCACATGTTTGCAGCCATGTTGGTTCCACCACTGACTTGTTAACCCTGTGGAATGTTTTGGGGATT
>NW_007539382.1:0-201 GCF_000475195.1 Diaphorina citri
ACAAATTATTACGAGTGATGATGGACGACCTATAAAACTAAATGAGACCTAGTTTAGATGTCCTACTATATGAGGATACCTTCGGATCTCATCCGGGTACTGATCCATACAATCGTCAGCAAACTTTGTTTTATTCTTGAATATTTGTGTTCTGTGGGAAACATTATTATTGGATATCTCATTTCGCCAATAGTAAAAGAA
>NW_007539383.1:0-201 GCF_000475195.1 Diaphorina citri
GTGTTGATTGTTTTTGCAGATTGCCAATGCTATGGTTACCACATGGTCTGGGCCGCCGGCTATGTTCGCTATATTCCGTAAACTGTTTGGATCCTTTACCTGTCCTCACATTATCAAACAGAATGACTTTTCCAATCTACACAACTATTTCCTTCAGGTGAGACAAAGTTGAAATAATTCTGTACTTAAATAGGTGGGAGT
>NW_007539384.1:0-201 GCF_000475195.1 Diaphorina citri
AATAGAGGCAATTTCCCTGTATTACAGGACTTATAAGTTTCATGAAACGGGGCCCAGAGCTCATTTGTGTGAGAAAATCCCGCAAAAACCAGTTTTTTTGGCGTTATGGTTTTCTGGACAAAATTGCACCACCATTTTCGTGATCCTTGTAAAAAGACCTTTAATTTGATATATAGGTCGACCAGGTTTGGATAAGTCCTT
>NW_007539385.1:0-201 GCF_000475195.1 Diaphorina citri
CAAGATTGTATATTTAATCTGTGGAACTGATAATGAAGCTGTTGTTTGATCTGAAATCAAAAACATGGTTTAAATTTTAAATTTTCAAGTAGGTAGGTCATAGGTACGTAAAAAAAACCCTATTATATCAAAATCTGAATTCTGGAAATAGAAAAATCAGATTTGAACCTCCAATCTCTGGTTCAGGAGGACAAGCTCTTG
>NW_007539386.1:0-201 GCF_000475195.1 Diaphorina citri
ATCGGGAAGCTCGACACTATAATATAGCATTCCAAATCAGGGGAAATAACCCAACCTAAATCAGGGGAAATAACCCAACCTAAATCACGGGAAGTAACCCAACCTAAATCAGGGGAAATAACGCAACCTAAATCAGGGGAAATAACCCAACCTAAATCAGGGGAAATAACCCAACCTAAATCAGGGGAAATAACCCAACCT
>NW_007539387.1:0-201 GCF_000475195.1 Diaphorina citri
GGAATATCAGTTATCAGATTGTGACAGATCCATGTTCTCGTTAGGATCTGCAGAGGGAGGAGAAGTATTGGAGTTGTGCTCTTTCATAAGATTTGAAATTGTCTTGCATAGATTTTTCAATCTGTTTTTAATTTTAGTTTCCATAGACTGCTCAGTTACAATTTTCTCAAGCACTTCGACTACAGACTGGGGGCTCATATC
>NW_007539388.1:0-201 GCF_000475195.1 Diaphorina citri
TATTGGAATATGAAAATGATGGTTGTGATCTTTTGGTGATAAACCAACTCAAACATCGATTATGGATATCTGTCATATCGACGCCCATCTTCAATGTCATGAGCTGTCATAAACTCAGTCGAGATTAATGTGATGAAATAGACTTTGATACATTACAGTGCAGTCAGGCGACAGGTTCATAGCAGGTCAAGTTAGACTGTG
>NW_007539389.1:0-201 GCF_000475195.1 Diaphorina citri
AACTTGGCCAAGGTAATCATTAACCCTCTCCATACTAGCGTGACCATTACCTCCCCTTAATCCTGTAGTAGGCAGGATGAGGGCTAAAGTAGAGATCTTCCCTTCCACTCCTGTAGTAGAAATGATAGGGGCTAATGTAGAGCTCAATTTAGATACTCAACACATCAGATGAAGTATCCGAAAGGAACCCAACAATTGGTT
>NW_007539390.1:0-201 GCF_000475195.1 Diaphorina citri
GGTATCTTAGAGCCTTGCAATGAAGGGAGTGAATATTGTTCTCCTATGTTTTTGGTACCGAAAAAGGATGGCGGTAAACGACTTGTGTGCGACTTTCGGAAAATTAATGAAAAGATAAAACGGGACGTAACACCTATTGGTAATTTCCAAACAATATTTGATTGTTTAGAAGGTAGTAAATTGTTCTCCTCGATGGACATA
>NW_007539391.1:0-201 GCF_000475195.1 Diaphorina citri
GCTTTTTATTTTGCATATTTTTGGACATAGATCTGTACCCTACTGACTATTTTTTGGGAGTTGATTTGTATTGTGTGATTTTCTGTTAAATTTGTCTTATCAAATAATTAAAATCTTTATCTTAAGTTAAAATTTAAACATATGATAATTAATTACATACCTCGTTTGCTGTTTCTTATTCCCATCATGCATTTGTTCGTC
>NW_007539392.1:0-201 GCF_000475195.1 Diaphorina citri
CCAAGATCTCTCTTGATCTTATGTACCAAGGAAAAGAAATTTAAACAAAAAGACTTGAAATCCCAAAGTAAGAGGTTTCTCCTTCTTCTGATTTTCATCAGCAATTTATTTAGTAGCTACCTATACCTGCTACATATTGGTTTTTAATGTGTTTCATTCTTTGCTTATGAGCTTTTACCACCATGCGTGTGGTAATCTTTG
>NW_007539393.1:0-201 GCF_000475195.1 Diaphorina citri
ATTGTTAATATCTGAGCGCGATGGACTCTCTACAATATTTTCCAGAGTACCTTGGCCGTTCGAAAGCCAACTCTTCAGGTAATGATTTCTGTACAATACATAATGGGGACATTTAAACATAAAGTGGTAGAGATCCTCATTCTCTTGTAAGTTACATATACTACACTGTTCGTCACTATTCCAACAATAACCCATTCTATT
>NW_007539394.1:0-201 GCF_000475195.1 Diaphorina citri
TAATATAGATATGTTCGTTCTCGGAACGGCTGGCTTTCTCCTATCCTGTCTTCCTTCTCTCTTCGATTTCGGACGATAACATAGCAGTTACAGTTCCCTCTGTCAAACCTCTATATATATATATATATATATAAAAAAAATAGATATCTGTACCAATAATAGAATAAAGCACCAAAAAACATTGGCAATATGTTTTATTAA
>NW_007539395.1:0-201 GCF_000475195.1 Diaphorina citri
AATGTAGGCCAGAAAGTATAGCCACTTGCCACTTGATATGCCACTTTGATTTTTTGACAGAAGTTAATAAGTTAATTGCTAAAGTTTAAACTTTGATCACTTTGAAGTTTGAATTTTGATCATTTTCACTTTGATGTTTTCCTTTCTTTCCAGAGAAATTATAAGTGAAATCATCTTATAGTTTCATTTTACAGTAGACTT
>NW_007539396.1:0-201 GCF_000475195.1 Diaphorina citri
GTCAATTAGGTACCAGAATGTTAAGGTTGTTCCCCAAAATTTGCATTACTCAAGTCAGTATCAAGGTAACCCCAATCCTTCCAACACCGTGAGATAGGTGCCTTTCCTCACGGACACGGAAGTAAGTATCAAGGCAATAGAAGTCACACGTTTTCCTCATAATCCGCGATAAATGTTACCACTTCGAGTGAATTCATTGTA
>NW_007539397.1:0-201 GCF_000475195.1 Diaphorina citri
GATCGAGTAGCGACCAGTGGCGGCATTACCAGCGTAAAGACTAACAAGGTTAGCACACCAGAAGTCCCAGGTAAGACTCCCAACAGAGTTGAAGTTTTCCGGGGTGGACTCTCCCTCTTTCTCTCTCTCTCTCTCTTTCGTTCCTCGCCTATCTCTCTCTCTCTTTCGTTCCTCGCCTATCTCTCTCTCTCTTTCGTTCCT
>NW_007539398.1:0-201 GCF_000475195.1 Diaphorina citri
AGCCTTAGAATGTTTGCAGACGATAGCTGTATTGTTTCTATTCATAGCGACCCAATAATAGCAGTGAGAAATGCCCAGAGTGACATGATAAATTTACAGAAATACTTTTATAATAACCACATTTTCATCAATCAAAGCAAAACTGAAGCCTTAGCGATGGGGTTTAAGTGCAAAAGGATTAACATGGAGGATCATAGATTA
>NW_007539399.1:0-201 GCF_000475195.1 Diaphorina citri
GTTGCTCAATATTGTTCAATCCAATCGCCTGTCCAGGCCGATCATAAAACAAGACCACCAAAAGATGAACAGCAATATCCATTTACACATGACTGTTTGCTTTATTCGGTTCCACTTTATCATGAGTACACAACGGAATCTTTCATGTTATGTCACAATGACAGTAGGATGTGCGAGAGTATCAATGTTTTTGTTTACCTT
>NW_007539400.1:0-201 GCF_000475195.1 Diaphorina citri
AATACGAGTACTGCCAGAATAAGACTGAAAAGTCCCTTTACTCCTGCAGTCTAAACAAGGTCTTATGTATTTGGTATAATTTATAAAAGTTGGGGAAAAAAAGTGAAAAAAAAGTTGAAAAAAAAAAGAAAAGAAAAAGAAACAAACAAACAAATGATTAACAAACTTATAATATCTGGGGTGGTTGCGGGATGTTGAACA
>NW_007539401.1:0-201 GCF_000475195.1 Diaphorina citri
TATCGGTGCCATCGTTGATGTTGAAGGCGAAGACAGTGATCTTTCTTCATCCTCTTTGACGAAAGGAGCGGTGATTAAATATGAAAAATCTTCGTCTGAATCCATTGACTGCATCTTGCACACAAAACTCGACTAATACGTACAAAACCTTTCTTCTCTTTTTATAGAAGTGCAGTTGCATCTATATGTAGTTAGGTATGA
>NW_007539402.1:0-201 GCF_000475195.1 Diaphorina citri
AACAACAACAACAACAACAACAACAACAACAACAACAACAACAACAACAACAACAACAACAACAACAACAACAACTACGACAAAAACAACAACAACTACGACAAAAACAACAACAACAACATCAAATTAATAAATACCTATTATTAACATGAAAATAAAAGGAAAACAATGCCAAGTTGAAATCGAGAGAAGGCTGAAGGA
>NW_007539403.1:0-201 GCF_000475195.1 Diaphorina citri
TTCCGTTGATGATCTACTTCCTGTGTGTATTGCGTTGGAAATTAGTAAATCCACCTTCAATTCTTCGAAGAAGGTATTACTTATCCTGCCCCGATATTAATATCCACATGTATGTCAATAATCCCTGTAACCTTGCATGTCTAGGTGCATTTTCCTTTCGGGAAACTGACCACTCGAAAATTGACTACTGCTCCAATAGAA
>NW_007539404.1:0-201 GCF_000475195.1 Diaphorina citri
TGTAGAAAGTTATTTTTCAAATGAGTCTAATAGTAACAGTGTAGCGCGCGTTTCGTCTTCGTTATGGTGTCCTTCTCGGGGTTTTATGGGGCTAACCGAAGGCTGAAGTTTACAAAGATCGTCCGAGGACCCTTGAAAAATTGAAGCACAATATCCGACGAGAAATAGGCCGTCTACCGGTAGCACTGTTGGAGAAAGTAG
>NW_007539405.1:0-201 GCF_000475195.1 Diaphorina citri
ACTATTGTCACTAACAATGGTTTCTGGAATGCCAAATGCAGCAAACAAAATTTTAAGCTTTGATATTATTTCAGATGAATTTTTTGAAGACAATTTGTACATTTCTATCCATTTTGAGTAGCTGTCGATGTGCATTCGGAGAAGAAAAACTCACAAACGAAAACCTTCAGAGTGGAAAAAAATTCCCACGGAAAAAAATCC
>NW_007539406.1:0-201 GCF_000475195.1 Diaphorina citri
CAGCGAGCAGCTAGTAGTTTTCCAACAAGTGCAGTTAGTGCTCCAAATTCGTGTTATACGATAGACAATTTCGCAAAAACATTCCTCTTCAATATACTTTGTCTGTGGTTAGAACAAACCGAGTGATTTCCAAGTCGACGATTATGCACTTGGTTTATCTGGTTCACCATAATTCTTCAATGGTTTATCTGATGAAATTGG
>NW_007539407.1:0-201 GCF_000475195.1 Diaphorina citri
TATTCTATTCTACGCTCTGGGTGTTGCTCCACAAAAACCCCAGACATTTGACGTCAATTTGGACGATGTCAAACATGGATTTCAAAAGAGTGATTCTGAGTCTCTGTACGCTTTATTAAAAAAGCATGACCACATATTCAATTCCAGTGGTCCATTACAGCAAACAGATGCCATTATACACACTATAAAGATGAAGACTGA
>NW_007539408.1:0-201 GCF_000475195.1 Diaphorina citri
TTTTGGATTATAACGTTTTCAAAGTTTGCCATTTGGGCTGTCTCTGTGTCTAATTATTTTTTGTGTTTTTGGCTGTGTAAGTGTTCACCTGCTTTACATTTTGTTATTTCATTAGGTAAATATTTCACAATTTAGTCATAATTTGCCCTTCAGGAACCAAATAAAATTTCAAAATTTGTTTGATTTTGAAAGCCCTTTTTT
>NW_007539409.1:0-201 GCF_000475195.1 Diaphorina citri
TGTCCTTTCTTCTTCTTTACCTGTTTCTTCTTCTCTTCCTTCTCCTCCTCCCTCCTCTTTATTCTTTTTTCATTACTACTCCTCCTCTTCTTTCTTCTTCGTCTAGTTTTTGAAACAGAGGTTACTGATAAGATGGAAACGCTAAACATTCCTCGGGGGTAAACATTTCTAGGTTAGCTTTTAGCTTCAAAGGAAAAGAAG
>NW_007539410.1:0-201 GCF_000475195.1 Diaphorina citri
AAAAAAACGGTCAAAAACCGCCAAAAAGCGGTCAATATACCGCCAACCGCAGCACCTATCTCAACCAAACGTTTTGAGATGCACTCTTGTCATATTTTTAAACTACATACCAAATTTCAAGTGTCTAGCTCATACCGTTCCCGATATATTGTTAAATTACACCGAAAACCGCCAAAAAGCGGTAAAATGCCGCCAACCGTT
>NW_007539411.1:0-201 GCF_000475195.1 Diaphorina citri
TCATTGCTCCCAACAATAAATTCCGTTTATCTCAATCATATTTTATCACTCGGCTGTCACTTCTGTTTCGAAAAGTTCCTAATCAAGAACCCCCTGGAGGCTAGAGGGGTTAACTTGGGAAAACTTTGAGAAAAGGGTGCGTTCTGAGGTAAATTTCTTCAAAAGAGACGGTGCCTTAATCCATTGCTTTAGTTGGTAATC
>NW_007539412.1:0-201 GCF_000475195.1 Diaphorina citri
AATATTACCTTCTTTGCACTGGTATTTGAAAATTTTAAGACTGATTCATGAGAAGTGTGTTAGAGTGAGTTAAGCTCCACTAAATATCAAACTTCTCATCCCCTAATAATAGCGCAATAGATGGGGTACATGAATATAAATTTCACCTTCTAATAACCCTAAGTACGGTAGACGGGTGGGTACCTTTTACTCTATTCCATA
>NW_007539413.1:0-201 GCF_000475195.1 Diaphorina citri
CAGCAGAAGGACAACAATTATACAATTCACTTATGAATTGCAAGTCAGCTCTCATCCGTTTTAATTCAGGAGTGAAAAAGAAACACGACTTCTTCTTCTTCTTGTTGGATATTTTCAAAGTCGTTTCAACAAATGCTATATTTGCTCCATCGGCCAAGTTGTTTTGAAATATTTCAAACTTTGTGTTTGTATCGATATTAG
>NW_007539414.1:0-201 GCF_000475195.1 Diaphorina citri
AATGATATCTAATAATGATACAAAAAACCCAGAACCAAAACAAATCTAAAGAGATCAAACAAGAGATGGAGGGGGGTGTCCGAATGTGCAAAAGTGTCAAAATTTGAAAGACTTGGAAAGTGTATATGGTGGGTAATTCCTTGGTTCAGATGAAAAGTAAAGAGGAAATTCCTGGTTGAGAAGGGGAGGGAGAACTAGTAT
>NW_007539415.1:0-201 GCF_000475195.1 Diaphorina citri
TCTCTCTCTCTCTCTCTCTCTCTCTCTCTCTCTCTCTCTCTCTCTCTCTCTCTCTCTCTCTCTCTCTTTCTCCCTCTCACTCACTCTTTCAAAACGAGCTCCAATATTTGATTATGTTTCCGTTTCTTCTTCTTCTTCTTCTTCTTCTTCTTCTTCTTCTTCTTCTTCTTCTCCTTCTCCTCCTCCTTCTCCTCCTCCTTC
>NW_007539416.1:0-201 GCF_000475195.1 Diaphorina citri
TTGACCACTCCGCCACAGAGGTGGGCGCACATTTACCCTGCAGTGCAATTCTCCTAAACAAAAATGGACGCGACACAAGGGATCAAGAAGGGACCGCCTAAATAATAAATACCCCAGGGATATTTTTTTTTGAAGAGGTTTGATAGAGGGAACTGTAATTGCTAGGGTCTTATCGTTCCGAAATCAAAGAGAGAAGGATAA
>NW_007539417.1:0-201 GCF_000475195.1 Diaphorina citri
AGCAGCTCTTCCCCTGATAACAGCGGTGTCGATAAGAAAATATGTGTTGCCCCCCCTTCCAATCTAGACGTTCTCATCCCTCTGATTAGTGAATGTGAACCATTAATTAACCCTGAGGTCTTCATTAATCTCCTCAACGACATGAAGAATCAAACTGGTGCAAGGAAGGTAGATATTATTAAGTCCAACTACAGCCTGGAC
>NW_007539418.1:0-201 GCF_000475195.1 Diaphorina citri
TTTATTTCTATAGTTTTATTTTCAATCAACATAAACATTTATTTACCTATTTATACATATTTTTTTTCTTTTATTACATATTATTACATATTTTTTTTCTTTTATTTTTGTATGGGTTATGATTGTATGGGTTATGATAGGAGACTGCTGTGTTTTTAGCATATACATATCGCCAAATGCCCCAATAAGGATATTCACGGA
>NW_007539419.1:0-201 GCF_000475195.1 Diaphorina citri
ATCGCGAGTTTGTTCGTAATTATCGACGTACAGTGAACAGTGATTGTTGTTTTGAAATCTCTAGTGTTTGTTTCCACCGCATCATTCTTTATTAAAACAATATTGTTTGTTGTTTGTTTTGTGTAGTTAAATATTTCCTTGAAGTTAGGTAGTTCTTATTTTTCTGTAACTGTGATGAACGTATGAAGATTCTGTTTTTTT
>NW_007539420.1:0-201 GCF_000475195.1 Diaphorina citri
CTAACGGATGTAACAGAGGAGGACAAAAAGACAAAGGTTATTAAGAATCATCATGATGGGAAAACCAATCACAGAGGTATTGAGGAGACAAATTAGGGAAAAATACTATTGGCCCAATATAAATAAATACGTTCAGGACTAAATAAACCATTGCGAAATATGCCAAAAAATCAAATTCGATCGAAACCCCTTAAAACTTAC
>NW_007539421.1:0-201 GCF_000475195.1 Diaphorina citri
ATAGAGTAATGCAACAATAAAGTTTAATGCTGTAGGATTTGGGCATTATCCTTCTCCGGAAATCAATTTTAACTTTGCAAATACGTTTGGAATGAACCTCCAATAGGGAAAACGACGTACCCTTTTAAAGCTCTCTGTAATAGGAATTGTCTTTTTAATGAAATTTTTATGAGCTGTGTCCGAAAATGGTTCAGGAGCTTT
>NW_007539422.1:0-201 GCF_000475195.1 Diaphorina citri
AGAAAAAAAGCCCAACAATCCCACGCTTTCCTCGCTTAAGTTACCACTCCAATGCAAAACTGTAGAAACAATATCCTACCTCACCTCGTCCGAGCTCATCTCAGCCCTGTTCATAAACACAGCCTTAAGCAAGGATAGCGTGGGATTGTTGGGCATTTTTTCTAACCCTCTGTCCCGGCGGCAATTTTTAAAATTTATTTT
>NW_007539423.1:0-201 GCF_000475195.1 Diaphorina citri
TAAGTGATGAGTGAGGTCTTGGGAAAGTCAGCAAACTGGTGACGTGCTCTTACTGCTCGGCCGTGGATCACGGAGGTTACGGAGGTATAAATACATCTTCCGGATTATTGGCCAACACCTGAGAGCTATGTCTAGCTGATGAGTTCGAAAAAGAAGGCGTTAGGTTTTGACTAATACAGAACTATCAAGTGCCTCAGTAAC
>NW_007539424.1:0-201 GCF_000475195.1 Diaphorina citri
AAGTCGCCATACCTATTCTTGACACGTCCAAAATGAAACAGCTTGTACCGTGGTGGTCTGAGGAAGTACGAAACGCGATCCAAGATAAAAAGCGGGCCTTGAAAAACTTCAGAAGGAATCCGATTCCAGTAAATTTCATCGAGTTTAAGAGATGTCGGTCAAAAGCGAGAAGAGTCATGTTGTCCGAGCAAAGAAAGTCAT
>NW_007539425.1:0-201 GCF_000475195.1 Diaphorina citri
CAGTAAAGATTTGCTCTATTCCCTCAAATCTCACTCTCCCATGCCATGGGTCTGTAGTCGCTTTTTGATGGTCTAATTTTGGAAGCTTTTTAAAGTCTCTAGGCTTTCAACAGAATTAGAACTCCATGCCATGGGTCTGTAGTCGCTTTTTGATGGTCTAATTCTGGACGCTTTTTAAAGTCTCTAGACTTTCAACGGAAT
>NW_007539426.1:0-201 GCF_000475195.1 Diaphorina citri
CCTCAAGCAGTGAAGGATATGATGGAGGTATTTCAGCAAAAGTGTTCTCTGCTAAATCGAGGAAAAGCTCCATATGCCAAAACAAACACAGAACGACCACTAATGAACGTGGAAAGATCGCAAGCACATACCTGTTTGGTCCACAAGTCTTCAAGTATAGTAAGTTTGAGATGACCAGAAGTCACGTCAATGGAAAATTGC
>NW_007539427.1:0-201 GCF_000475195.1 Diaphorina citri
TATTCCTGGAATCCTCCAATCATTATTTTTAGAATGACAGATCCACAACTAACTTTTGCATCAAAAAGTTTTTTTTTTCAGTGTACCTACCCATTCCGACCTATGTTACGTAGGTATGATAATTATTATTCATCCTTTTGATGTTCACATAAAACGTATAAATATTATTCACAGCAGACCAGAAATTTGTCTGTACACTAT